>NC_081571.1:9310790-9322535 GCF_022355385.1 Mustela nigripes
CCCCTCTCCCCACGTTCATCACCCACCCCTCCCAGCACTACTGGCCCGGGGACAAGTCTCTCTCATCTTAACCAAAAGCTCCTGGGATCCCTCACCGCCTTCAGAGCCATGTCTCCTGTCCCCAGCCCCGCCTCCTGAAAGTGCCCCCCCCACTCCCGACAGGAAAGCCTCGCCATCTTGATTTCTGCCCCCCCCCCCGTCCACTGCCCCACTCAGGCCACCTCCTGTGTGGGCCACATCCTGACCCTACCTCTGGTGGGGTCCTCATCTTCGTCCCCAGCCTCTCAGCATATTTGACAGCTCTGACCCACTCGTCCCCCTCTAAATACTTTCTAGTTTCTCAAACTCTCCTGATTTTCTTCCCTCTTCTCTGGCCATTGCTTCCCAGTCTCCTTCCCAGGTTCCTCCTTTTCTCCTTTTCAGGTTCTTCCCATTTTCTAAAAATCCATGTTTCTCATTATTTTGTCCTAGGCTGATGATTCTCAAGAGAGGACAGTTTCAGGCCTCAGGAGGGATCTGGCAATGACCAGAAGAAATCGTGTCTATCACAAGTAGGGAGCTCTACTGGTAGAGACCAGAGATGCTGCTAAACACCCCGTAATGCATAGGACACTCTCCACCATGGAATTACGCAGCCCCAGGTGTCAGCAGTGCTGGCGTTGAGAAGTCCTGTCCCAGGCCTTTGTCTCCACTGCTCCATGCACCCATTCTCCTGGGCCAGCACCTTTGGCCCTACGTCTTTAGGTACTAGGTTTGTGGTGATGGGCCTCACCATCCTTTCCTGTGGCTTCAGAAGGGCTGCCTGCCTTCTGGACGTTATCATTTAGAGCTTCAGCTGTCCAAAACCAGTGTGACTACGTCTCCCCACGGCAACCCAGCCCACCACCACCCCCAGTCTGATTCTCTTCGTGTCCCACCTCCTGGAGAATCACACCAACTTCCATCCATCTGCTCACACAGAAGTCGTGGGATCACCCTCCACCACCCCTTCTCCCTCCCATAGTCGGTCTAATGGATGGTTCCTGCTGCGAATATATTCCCTCTGCCCGCTCGGCCCCCTCTCCTCTCTGGTTCAGGCTCCCAGACCTCCACCTACATCCCTCCAATGGCTTCCTAAGCAGGTTCCCACCCACACTCTCCCCACCACCTCCAACCCACTTCCCATCCTGAAGCCAAAGCAATCTTCCTAAAATGTCAGTTGGATCATGTAACTTCCCTGCTAAGAGCTTTTCAGTGGCTCCCCATTGGCCTCAGGACAAAAGTCCAAATTTCTGACCATGTTCTCTCTGCCTTTGGTCATCTCGCTCATGCTTGTCTCTCCAGAAGAAGTTCTCACCATTGTATCCCTTTCCCCACCCTCCATCCCCCCCCAGCACCAACAATGAAGTTCAGTCCCTGAAGTGGGCGCCATGTTCTTCCTCGGCTCTGGGCATTTGCCACTAACGTCCCTCTGCTTGTAACACCGTCCTCCTGCTGCTCGCTAACTCCCAGTCACCTGCCAGGTCTGAACACAGACACCTGGCCTCCACACACCTTCCCAGGAGTCCTGAGTCCTTCTAGCTACACCGCCCATACAACCCATGTTTGCCAGGAGAGCATATTCCCTCCTGCAAGGGTTCACCTACTTGGCTCTCTGCCCTAAGCAGTGACCCTCTGCAAGGGCGGATGGTCCCTGACCGGCTACAGGGCCAGCCACGGGACCCCGCATAGCGCCTGACACCAACTAGGTGCTCAGCAAACGTTTGCTCTATGAATAAATAGATGCTTTTTAAAAACTTTCAGAGGGGCACCAGGGTGGCTCAGTCAGTTAAGCACCTGTCTCCAGCCCAGGTCATGATCCCAGGGTCCTGGGATGGAGCCCCACATAGGGCCCCCTGTTCAGCAGGGAGCCTGCTTCTCCCTCTCCCACCCCCTCTACTTGTGTCCCCTCTCTCACTGAGTCTCTGTCAAGTAAAGAAATAAAATCTTAAAAGAAAAAAAAAAACTTCAGAAGCTGAATTACTCTTTACTCTGACAAGAATCATAATTCAAAATCACTGAAAGGCCCATTTAAGCTAAAATCTACAAGGGTTTCTCTACTAAGACTACTTACTATACGGGTTCGGTTCAACACAGCAATTTGTGATTCTTCCAATTAAAGTGGCTTTTCCTCCTGAGGGATGAGGAGAGGAGAATGAATGGCTTGCTTGGCCCCCTGGATATCTCAGATGTCTACCCTTCGCACGAGCCTCAGGGCTGAGGACGAGTGAATTAGGGGAGATTCAGCCACGGTCTACAGATCCGACTGTCGAACTGACGGGTCACGGCCCTAGCTTTTTTTGTTCATATTTTAAATATGGAGTCTTGGGTACTGATTTTTTTTTCACTCTTTTAATTATACAACAATATCTTTATGTCCCCATGTTTTCAGAAAGGCCAGGATGGGTCTATCTCGGAGTGCCAACCAGAGTAGGGATGGAAATCTGTACCAGCCTAGGACAGGGTGGAACCAGGTCAGTCACCAACGCACAAAGGCAGGAGACAGGAAACGGAGAGGGATGTCACCTGCTTCACCACAACAGAAAGGTTCTTGCTTCTGACAGCATCTGCCTCCAGTTGAACAGTCCAGGTAAGAAGGCAGGCAAAGGGGTGAGTTCGCTCTGCTCAGGCCAACCTCAGCAAACCCTTTGGAGTCCCCCTCCCCAACCAGTAAGAAAAGCTGTCTCCATATCTAGAGACATGTCTGGTTTTCTTTGAAGAAAACGGGCAAAGCAGGCTTCCTCCCACAGAGTACAGGTATCCTCCAACTACACAGATTGTCCTTCGGGTGGTGTATAAAATCTCTCCAAGGCCAGAGCTGCCCACTGTTGCCCTCACTTAGAGAGCCCTGAGCCCCTGCTGGCAGCGTTGGTGGTCCCGCCCCCTCAGGGAGCCAACAACCCAGACTGAGACTTACGGGTTGCAGAGTAGAATCTGTATGCTTGGGAAAAGCACCTCGGATAGGTTGTCTGTCCTTCAGCCGGGACATTCTGTCCTCAGCACACGTGGACTCTGCCACCTAGGTGTGTATGGGGGGCAGGCAGGACAGGGAATAGAAAGTGGGAAATCAAAATCCACCTAGAGCTTTCCAGCCAAAAGCTGCCTTCAAGCTAATGATTTCCAATATAAAATATTTATCACTAATCCTACTTTCAAAACTCTACATCCAAGAAAGACCTGTGCCAGTACTTGTGGTATTAATAACTTAGAAGAGAAACCTCCCCTAGATGGTGAAGGGTCAAAGCTGAACAGATTGTTCTGAGTGCCAAGAGCCTCTGTCTTAGAAGCTTCTTCCTCAAGGTGGGCCTTTCCCTGGATGCCCTTCATGGACCTCCACCCCCAACCCACTCTCTCCTGGCAGGACTGGCCAGTCGCCAACCTCAGCCCCTGCACAGCCCATTCCTCTCCCTTCCGGGTAGAGCAGTGATGCTATTGTCTACTGGACCACATCCTATGATGACAACCCCTGCGGAGGCAGCACACAGAAAAGGCTGACCTTAGTGCCAAACAGACCTGGGGTCACGGGCTGTTACTGCCATTTGCTGGCTTTGGGTGTATTAAATTCCTCCGGCTTCAGCTTCATCATCTATAAAATGAGTATGAACCACTTTAGTCACAGACCCTTGAAAGTAACAGAAATCTATTTAAACTGATTTGAGCAAAAAAAAAAAAAAAAAAAAAGTAATTTACTGAGGGAGTTCTGTGGTATGTCATGGGACCCAAGGGAGAGAGGAACCAACTAGTAATTTCCAACCACTATTCCTGAAGGGGGAGGAAAAGGGCAAACAACAGGCTACCTGACACACAGTAGATTCATAAAACATCAGCAGCGGTTGCTAAAAAGCTACTGGCACCTTGTCCCAGTGTCTGTCCCTGAAAACTGAGGGTGACAGAGAAAGAAAGACATTTTCCCACATTTGTGAACTTGGTATCTGTTCTGTCACCATCCTTCATATTCCCACTTAGACAGTAGAATTTTCCAGGTGCCGTGAGGGATTTCTATCTCATTTGGGTCATTTCCCCCACCAGATCCCAATTTCTTTCTTATATGCTCTGCAGCAGGGGCAGAAGGCACGGCGGCTGAGCCGCAGAGAGGAGGAGCCCGGGGTCAGGAATGGCCTCCATCCTCCCAACCTCCCACGGGCCATAGCAGATAAAGCCTTGTGCTTGGGAAGCTGCAGATACGTAGGGGAACACAGAGGGAATGGTGGCCAGGGTCCATGCCCCACCTGTTTACTATCCCTATGGCTTCCCTTCTGGGGTTGTGCAGACTTCCCCAAGGCCCAACCCCAGCCCCTGCTCTCTCTGCCTTGTGGGTGGTTGTTTCCCAGGGTTCTCAGAGTAGCACGGCACAAAGCCAGCCACCTCAACTGTAAAACATTCTATAAAGCAACATATGATCAGCCTCAGTCCCACAGACAGACCCACTGCCTGGTGTTGAATCAGAACTTTGCAATCCCAAAGACCCAACTTTATTTTTTTTTTAACTTTTTTTTTTTTTTTTTTTTTTTTTTTTTACATAGCTGTTTAAGCCATGGCTTTATTTTTTTTTTTAACATCTTAATTTTATTTTTTTCAGTGTTCCAAAATTCCGACTTTAAATCCAAACTCCATCATCTGCTAGTTGTGTGGCTGAGAGCAAATTGCGCTATTCTTTTGTTCCCCCATTTTTTTAAATTATGGGAAAAGACATATAACATAAAATTTAGCATTTTAATTGTTTTTCAAGGCATAGTTCAGTGGCATTATACACGATCCAGACTTCCCCACCATCCATCTCCAGAACCCTTCTTGCCTTGCAAAACAGAAACCCTGTATCCATTTATATTAGTCCGGGCTCTCCACAGCCTCGAAGGCACATCCAAAAATAATGCTTAACCAGATATCTGGGCAGCCCCGTGGCCATAAAATTAACCATCACACCATTAACACTAACTCCGTCTTCTCCCTTCCTCCCAGCCCCTGGCAACTACTGTCCTACTTTCTGTCTCTGTGAATTTGACTACTCTCAGCATTTCCCATATGGGGAGCCATACCATATTTGCCCTTTGGTGACTGGTTCACCATTTACTTTACTCAGCATAATGTCTTCAAGGTTTATCCATGCTGTAGCATATGTTGAAATTCCCTTCTCTTTGGGGACTGATTAATATTCCCTTATATGCGTATGCCACATTCTGTATACCCGTTCCTCGACATTTGGTTGCTTCTGCCTTTTAACTATTATGAGTAATCCTGCTCTGAGCACGAGTGAACAAGGATCTTTGGAGATTTCACCCGATCTTTTAGATATATATCTAGAAGTGAAATTGCTGGACCTTATGATAATCCTATATTTAGTTTTTGAAGGAACTACCAACTAGTTTTGCACAATGACTGGAACACATGCCCACCAATGGGGCACAGGGCTCCAATCTCCCCACATCCTCTTCTGCCCTTGTTATTTTCTGTTTGTTTGTTTTTTGATAATTGCCGTCCTATAACAGGTGTGAAGCATCATCTCATTGTGGTTTTTTCTGTGTTTCCCAACTAATTAGTGCCATCTTTTCATGTGAAGAACCGCCATTTGTGTATCTTCCTTGGAGAAGCATCTACTCAAGTGCTTTGTCCACTGGGCTGTTTGAGTTTTCCTGTCGTTGTGTTTTAATCTTAAATATATATATTTCAATATATATAAGAAGGTTTGTTGTTGTCAGTGATCAAGATGGCACCATGAAAATAAAATCTTTAAAAAGGAAAAAGAAAAGAAAAGGGGTACCTGGCTGGCCCAGTTGGTTAAACGTTTGCCTTCGGCTCAGGTCATGATCTTGGGGATTGAGCCCCACATCGAGCTCCCTGCTCAGTGGGGAGCCTGCTCCTTCCTCTCATCCTGCTCATGCTCTCTGTCACTCTCTCTGACTCTCTCTAGTAAATAAATAAAATCTTTAAAAAAGAAAAAAACAGAAAAGGTGGCACCAGGAGCTAGTATTCAACTCTGGCTCCTACACTTTCCATTGAACTATGCAATGTGTTCTCATCCACTGCCACAGTCCCAACATTTGCACACTGACTGCCATTCCTTCATCTTCGACTCCACCCCCCTCCCTGAACAGAAGGTAACAATCAGAGTCATCATTTCTGCCTAATCCAAAGCCAGGAGACTCTCCCCCCACTTTCCAAATTATTCTTATAGAAAAAGAGCTGTTTGAGGGGCACCTGGGTGACTCAGTAGGTTAAACACCCAACTCTTGACTTCGGTTCGGGTCATGATCCCAAGGTTGTGATCTTAGGGTCATGAGATCGAGCCCTGCATGGGGCTCCGTGCTTAGCAAGGTGTCTCCCACTTGAGATTCTCTCTCTCCCCCTGTCTACGCCCCTCCCCCTCCCAAAATAAATAAGTAAATCTTTAAAAAAAAATACATACAGAATAATACCTGCAGTGAAGACAGAGTCAGGTTTAACCCCAATCTCAAATTGCTTCTGTTTCTTGAACTCCTTTCAGAAAGCACACTAGAAACAGAAAGAAATTCCAAGTGAGTTAAGTCTAAGTGACAGAGCAACGTTTGCCAAGCACTCTCCTGCTGTGTTCAGAACCTTGCTCCAGGTGCAGGTTGACTGGGACAGTGCTCCCCTCCCTGCCCCAGAGCTCGCCATAAGCTGGACTGCGGAGCAATCCCAGGACATGGGCCAGCAGACAGGTTCCAGCAGTCTGCTGCCCAGATGCTAGACAAGGAAAATAGCATCATAATGTGTCAGTGAGGGTTCAAAATCAAGGGTCAGGCTCAAGGTCTTTTTTTGTGTACCCTCGTCACTTGCTTCACATAATTCTCCATCGCATGAAATAATGTGCGATCGCTGCTCCAGGAAATGCATCTCCTGATTCTGACATAAAAGGACATGTCTGGTGCCTAGCTTAGTTTCAGGGATGAAGCCAATAAACATGGGTGATGTATGCATCGTGGACAGAAATAAGGCTCCCCAGAGCCTCTTTGTCCTAATTGCTGGCTGTTAAACTTTGTACTATACCCTGAAAAAAGGTGAACAGAATTGCTCTGTTAAATTGGTGAAAAACTGTCCTAATATGAGATAATTGATAGATTGTCTTATATAATATTTTAATGCAAGGCAATGAAATCATAAAAAAAAAATAACACCCACAACACCTTCAGATTGCAGTTTTCCTTTCCGCAGAGATTAGTCTCCCCACAGCTGGAAGCTAATATCCTTGTTTACCTTGAGCGTCATAGGATTCGTCATTCCCTGGGAAGGTGACACTGGGTCTTCTCAGCACAAGCCCTTACTCACAGAGGAGACAGGAAAACAGAGCAGAAAATCAGTCTTGGAGCTTCATGTTACTCCAGATTTGTGAGAAAAAATTCTATTTACAGACTATAATAACCTCTATTTTAAAAAAGATTTATTTATTTTAGAAAGAAAGAGAAAGGAGTGAGGGACAGAGAGGGAGGGAGAGAGAATCTCAAGCAAGACTCCCACCCCCATGCCAATTGAGGAGACCAACACAGGGCTCGATCTCAGATGCTGAGATATGTGCGCGCGCACACACACACACACATACACAAAACCCACATCCCGTAGCATTACCACACTACTTAAAAGATATTGACTGTATTCTTAGCCCCACTACACAGTTTCACAGACTGGGTCACAGTTCTGAACAATGGTGAAATAACTCCTCCAATCTTGGGAAGCTCCAGAAAATTCTGCAGAGTGGTAGGATTTTAACTGCAGCAGGCACAGGATAGCCCTGGCTCTGTTCTTCTACTTTACGGAATAGCTTCCACCCAAAAAGGACTCCACACATGATTCTTCCGGTCACACCAGCACATGTGGTTGGTGAACATGGCCTCCATGCCGGGAAAAGCAATAAGCAAAAGAGTATGAGCCAATCTGGGCACCTGGACCCTGGCCATTCAGCCCTTGGAAAGACAACCAGTCGCTTCCTGTTCATTTTCTCAGACCCTAAGTGACCAAGTCAAAGTCTGAGACTCTCCAGATAAAAGGAACCAGAGAGGCACATGGAAACTGATGTAAAACAGTGGCCAAGAAATGTTTCAAAATGAAAAGGCAATTTGCAGACCATCACATGGTGTGGGTTCCTTTCTGCACAGTGCTTGTGTACTATTAACATAGCATATATGTATATTTAGAGTACATTCTGGAAGAATATTACCAGGATTATGATACAATGATTATTGTTTTGAGGCAGAATTTTAGAATACCTCAATTTCTATTTTACTTTGACATTTAATTCTTTGATAATAAGCACATATTTGTTCTGAAATCAGCAAAAAAGTTTTAATTTTAAGGAACAACCTAAGGAGTTCAAACTCATCATTTTTACATATGATCAGACATTATTTTATTAATGACAGAATGAGAGACTAAAAGTAAGATTATCTTAGCCCAGAGAAGTACCATCAAGGCCCTATTATTTCCTCATAGCACCATATTTTATGCCCCAAAGAATATAGGATAGTTAATAGGATCTGAATCATTTTTTTGCTCTGACAGGAAGGCACTGAGCAAATAATCAGAATTGTTGAATAAAGTCTATATGGAAACTTACAAACTTGATTCTAGTTTGTATCAAGGTTTCCAATTGCTGCAAAGGTCAATGCTGGACTCTACCTCATTTTCCTCTTCATTTTTCAAATAATATTGCACAAAAAGTTACATTCTATTATGTCACTCAATGACAAATAATAAGCATTTCCCTACATTGTTAAAAATTCTTCAGCAACAATAGGTGTTGGTGAAGGTACAGAGAAAAAGAAACCCTCGTGCTCTGTTGGTGGGAATGCAAACTGGTACAGCCACTGTGGAAAACAGTATGGAGGTTCCTCAAAAAATTAAACATAGAAATGCCATACGATCCAGTAATTCTACTACTGCATATTTACCCAAAGAATATGACTTTGAAAAGATCCATGCAACCCAACGTTTATCGTAGCTTTACTTACAATAATCAAGATATGGAAGCAGCCTGAGTGTCGATTCACAGATGAATGGATAAAGACAATGTGGTACGTATTAACAGTAGAATGTTACTCAGACATAAAAAGGAATGAAATCTCATTATTTGCAAGATAGGTGGAGCTGGAAAGTATTCTGCTAGGCAAAATAAGCCGGTCAGAGAAAAATAAATACCACATCATTTCACTCATATGTAGAACTTTAGAAACAAAACAAACGAATTAAAAAAAAGAGAGAGACCAAAAAACAGACTCTTAAATACAGAGAACAAACTGATGGTTACCAGGAAAGGGGGGTGGGAATTCTTCAGAAACAGACGTTAACAACCATGTAATAAATAGCTACAATAGCTATGTAATAAAACAGCTGTGTCTTGGTTGATTTGGCCATTTGCCTATCGTTAGCCTTTTAGGTCTTTCATTAGCTATTAGAGATAATCAATATTTATCAATTCATTAATTTCCTAATTTGATGAATCATTTTTGCTCACTTGTTATGCGCCAGTCACTGTACAAAGTGCTGGAATGCAGCAACCAACAAAGCAGACACGGTCTTCCCAGCCAATGGAGTTTATGGTCTGGTTGCAAGACATCAGCCAGCCAAATGCCTACATTGCTGTACACTGCGCTGACCACTTGGATGAAAAAGTGAAGTTTGACGACAGCTTATAATTGGAAACCTGACTGTCGTGATCTCAGTTGTGCTCCCCAACCCAAATACATATGTTGAAGCCCAAACCCCCAAGACCCCAGAATGAAATTAGAATTTAGAAAGAAGATCATTGCAGATATAATTAAGATGAGGGCGTTTGGGTGGGGGCCCCATCCAATATGACTGGTATGCTTACTAAAAGGGAAAATTTGGACACAGAGACACACACAGGGAGAGCACCGCATGAACATGAAGACAAGCACTTACCAACCAAGGGGAGAGAACCCTAACAGATTCTCCCTCACAGCCTTCAGATGGAACCAGTCCTCCTGGTGCCTTGGCTGCAGACTTCTGGCCTCTGGCACTTGAGACAATACATTACTGCTATTCAAGCTGCCCACCCCGCCCCCATCTGTGCCACTTGGTTATAGCAGCCCTAGTCGCAAGAGGCCTCTCTGAGGAAGTAACGTTAAGCCGGGACCTGACAGATACGGAGGAAAGGAGAATGTGCTGAAATTAAGATGAGGGCTCTCATAGGCATTGGATGTTGGGGTTTATTCTCTGGTCGAGAAGCAGGGAAGTGATATGATCAGGGTGGTCCTTTCGTATTCCAAGATCCACAGAAGATCACAGAAAGCACTCTCACTCTTTTACATAGAAAGAAATCTAACCCGGGGAGTTAGTTGCCTGCAGATTATTGGAAGGGCTGGAAGGACAGGCTGTGGACTGGGCCTCGAGGAGGGGTTTCTGGAACATACCACAGAGCTCACCCGCCAGGGAAGCCATTATGTCTGCTGCAGTCAGGAAGCTGTGGAATCTGGCAAGTGAAGCAGCACCTGCTGGTTCCAGAACACACCATGGAGGCAGCAATCCCACGTCCACAAGCCACAGCTTCAAGGCTCTCTGCACCTGTGTCAGCCACACCTACTAGACCCACATGTACCAGACGCCCCTGTGAAAGCCACACCTGGGAGACCCACATCTATGGGGCGTGTCTCTCTCCCTGCCTCTCTTTGAGCTAACTCACATGGTCCACCAGTACATCTGATTTAAGCTGAGCTGATTTAAAGTGCTTCTGGAAGCCAAGATGCATGGAGTCTGGGAAATAGGGTCTTCAGTTATCAAGCCGCTGTAGGACAGATAGATAGACAGTGGGAGAATGTTGGGACAGACATTAAATTTGCCAAAGTACTGTATCACTTTGGCTATCATGTAGAAAATGATCGGTGGAGGCAAAGGTCAAGGAGGGAGGCCAAGAGGAAGGCAATGATGGTAGTCAAGTGAGAGGTGGCTGTGGGTCAGGTTAGGAGGGCAGAGGTAGGATAGAAGCAAGAGGCTTGCTTCCTGACAACAACGCCCACAATCCTTGCTCTGGTCTACTAGGTCCTACCTTCTGCTCTGGCCTCATCTCTCCTTTGCCCTTGATCTCTCTGCTCTTTCAGGTCCCTGAGCAACACAAGCCTGTCCCTACCACAAGCCTTGGCTCAAGCTCTTTCCCCCACCTGGGCTGTCCCACCTTGAGACTTTTGTGTGATTGACTCCTTATCAAATCCCAGACTAAATCCTCCACCTTCAGAGAGACCTCCTGTGACCCCTATTCCCCAGCCAATCTACACATCACATTGCCTCGGTTTTATTTTTTAAAGCATTGATAGCTCAGTGATATCTCCTTGTGTGTTCACCTCTGAGCAGAGACCCCATGTGTCCCCTCATCTCTGAGTCTCTGTGCCTAGAACAGTGCTGGCTACACAAGTGACACTCACAGATGACAACAGGACATGGGGGATAAGAGAGGGAAAAGCCAGGATTGACACTCAGTTTGCTGGGCTGGACCACTGTGTAGATCATGGCACAGAGATTTGAGGCAAGAAAAGAGGCAGTGTTTGGGGCAAAAAAGAACACAGAACTGACGTTTCTTTTTTTTTTTTTAATATTTTATTTATTTATTTGACAGAGAGAGAGATCACAAGCAGGCAGAGAGGCAGGCAGAGAGAGAGAGAGGAGGAAGCAGGCTCCCTGCTGAGCAGAGAGCCAGATGCGGGGCTCGATCCCAGGACCCTGAGATCATGACCTGAGCCGAAGGCAGAGGCTTTAACCCACTTT
>NC_081571.1:9322635-9328698 GCF_022355385.1 Mustela nigripes
GAGCCAGATGCGGGGCTCGATCCCAGGACCCTGAGATCATGACCTGAGCCGAAGGCAGAGGCTTTAACCCACTGAGCCACGCAGGTGTCCCAGAACTGACGTTTCTTATATTTTAAGTTGGAAATGCCTGTGTGGCAGACGGAACAATGCCTTCCCAATGGTGTCCACACCCTAATCCCTAGAGTCTGTGCTGTGACCATATACAGCAAAGAGACTTTGCAGGTGTGACTAAGTTAATGGTCTAAAGATGAGGTTGTCATCGAGGTGAGCCCATCGTAGCCCAGGGTTCATTTTATTTATTATTTATTTATCTGTTTATTTAAGATTTCATTTGTCAGGTAGAGAGAGAGAGCACAATCAGGGGAGAGTCGCAGGCAGAGGGAAAATCAGGCTTCCCCACTGAGCAAAAAGCCCGATGCAGGACTGGACCCCAGGCCGCGGGGATCATGACCTGTTCCAAAGGCAGGCACTTAAGCCAGGTAGTCACCAAGGCATCCCTAACCCAAGATTTCATCTAAGAGGGAGGCAGGAAACCTGGAGATAAAGGAGCTGTGGCCATAGAAGTGGGGATCGAAGTGACGGGAGGAAGTGGCAGGAGCCAAGGAACACAGGCAGCCTCTAGAAGCTGGAAAGGCAAGGAAACAGATCCTCCCGTGGAGCTCCCAGAAGGAAGGTGCCTCTGCCAACATCCTGACTTTAGACTTCTGACCTCAGAACTATAAGATAATACATTTGTATTGTTTTAAGCCACTACGTTTGTGATCATTTGCAATAGTACGATTAGAAAACTAAAATAGCCCATAAAACATTGTACATGAAGATGTCAAATAAATAGTCAACGCATCTTTGTTCGAATCTCTGATGATTTTCAGCAGTAGAATAGTGACTCGAAGAGGAAGAACTTTTACATCGTCATATATATAATAAAACCCCTTCACAAACACATCATGCCAATGAGCTCTCTCATCACGTGTGGATAAGGGAGCCATCCTGGCACACATACATTGTTATGTTTGCAAATCTGATAATCAAATAATAGCGTCATTCTGGTTTGCATTTCCTTTAACTGTTAGTGAGGCAAAACACTATGCATATCTTTATGAGCTGACTGTCATTTCCTCTTCCAAAAATTACCTATTTCATCTTTTATTAGTTAGGATGACTCCATCTCAAGCAACAGAATACTTAACCTAAAAACAGCTTCAGCAACATAAGGTTATTGAAAAAAAACCTCACATTTGTTGGAAACTTGGTTCGGAGCATCAGTGACTTAAAGGCTGTGGCCAAACGTTCTGTGATTTTCTTTGGGATACCCTCACAGTCCCGGCCTGCTGCGGCCCTCCAAGCAGCCAGAGGATGAACCCTTGACTTAGGCCGCTTCCCCAGCTAGATGGAAAGAGGAAGGGCGTCCCGCCGGCCCCTCTTCCTCCTGTACTTTCCCCAAAGCCTGAGTCCACGTCATGATGTCTCATCGGTCAGAACTGGACACACACCAATACGAATCTGCTAGGCAAGCAGCAAGTGAGGCTTCCTGGTGTTTCTGTCTCTACCACCAGAGTGGGCTTCCCCAGCAGGGAAAAGACATCCCCACCTATGCCTGTGCCCACGGCCCTGTTGCAGTCTTGTTACTTTTCTGAGCATTTGCATGAGCTTTACAGAGTAAGGATGCTCAGCCTTCGTCTGTCAGTGTCCAGCCAGTGTTGTTCCCTAGTGTGTCCACCTTCTCATTTTGTTTATGGTTGCTTTTGTCTCTTCTGTTTTCCAGGTACCAAACGAACTCCGTGATTCTTCAGGAGACTGAAAAGCGTTAGTGTGCCTCCCTACAACTCTCAGAAAGCACCAAGCAAAATCCACTCCAACTGGCCAAGGCCCAGGTGTGGACGATGTCCTCTGTGGGTCTGCGTGGTACTCTACTGTGCCCTACAGGTGCAGGAGCTTATAAATAACACTTTCACAGCTCAGGCTCTCAGGGGCCTGAACTCATCTGAGGCCAGAGACCTTGTTGCAAAGGGCCCGGTTCCCCTCCGAGAAGAACGTGAGGGTAATAAAGATGCCACGCTCTGCTTTGAAGTCCATCATTTTCCATTGCGTCCCCTGGGCCATCCGTGGGGATATGCTCCCACTTTTGATTTCTTTGGCCTTTCCAGCTACAGAACAGATCCCACACACTCGTGTTTATTATACCCTGGAGATGTCTGAAGGTCCTTCACGTAGGGCTGGGCACCTCCGAGTGCCTGGAAGGTCCTCGGGAATAAGGATCGCATCATCTGCTTTGGGATCTCTCAAGCACCAAGTTCCAGAGGCTCTCTGCTGTGGACCCTTTTGCTAGTACGAAAACATTCCATGAGCACCAGCTTACCCCCACAACACCTGTGCACACACACGTTTTTTTAATTTGTCAGGTCTATTGGGAAGCTCCCCACCAGGTCCTGGGGCCTAGAGGTAGGTTCCCAGGATCCCATATCACACCTGATCCCTGTGCCAGGGCTGGACGACTCCTACAGCACTTTGGCAGTTGGTGCAGAACAGGAACCCAGCGGCGAGTGTCTACCACAGGTCCTTCATCCCCAACCAGCACACAGATGTTTCTCTTCTTTATCAGTCATTTTTGGCCTGCCTGACCTTTGAGTGTTTGTGATTCCAGAATATTGGATGCCTGCCCAATCAACCTCAGATTGCAAATCCGAATTCTCTGCTTCCCAAACGTCTGCTTTCCCAGCTCCTTCGACGAGGTGGTGGCAGTCTTTTAAGGGATGGTGGACAAAGAGCACCTTCAAGCTCCCTATGTAGAACGTAGCGGTTCCCTAACTAGACTATATAAGGAACATTTGTTCTTTGTCACGTGATTATTAACAGTTCTGGGGATCCTTGTGTGAAGATACGTGAAGCTCCTTCAATTAGATTTTCTGTTCAGTTTTTGTGAGAAATGCTTAATAATAACCAATGACAAAAGATAAAGGAGTTTAACATTGTTATGTAAAAGGACAAGCCTCCCATGTAACTCAAATCTTCTGGTTTAATCTGCTTCCCTGAGCTCTGAATCCAGAGGCCCAGTGGTCTATGGCTCCCACCAGATGGATGTCCACGGCGGTCGACTCAGCGGTTCCAATCTTGGTAAGAAGCCACCACTGATTCATCTCTTTGCCAAAACTCATGCCCTCCCTTTTATTCCACCAAACTAGTCACCAAGCTTTCGTCCTTGTGTTCTCCTCCATGGTTCTCAGGTCTGTCCCCTCCACTTCATTCCCACCAACATGGTCCCAGTTAAATCTCCCTTCTTTTTATACTGGGATTACTACACAGGGTCCTCACCTCTCTGTCTCTCTCTCCTGACCATTCTCCTAGCTGCTGAGGAAGGGATTATGACCAAGCACGGTCTGTCTCCCAACCTCAACGGCACTTCCACGCCTCTGGGTTCAAGACTCTTCTCAGCGTGGCCACCAGTGTCTGCCCACCTTCCTAGGCCCCCCACACCCTTGGGCTCCAGCCCCACAAATAGCTCATGGAATGTGTATGACTTGCTTTTGTTAGCCCCTTTCACCAACAACTCCTTTTGCCTGTGTTTTAAATTTAATTAATTTAATTTAATTTAAATAAATTCAAGCATGGTGGATAGAGGCCCCGAGTGAGGGAGCCAATAAGAGGGGGTGGGTTGTGGGCTCTTGATTGACTGGTTTGCATTTAAAGCAAACTCCCAGGACCATCTTTTGCCTCCCCTAGGAATCAGCTCACCCCGGGGGGGGGGGGGGTTGGTCTCTCTGGTCAGCAAGGCTCTAGATGTCAAAACATCAACTACAGAAACTAGAAAATGTGGTTAAAACAGACTAGAATGCCCTTCCTTTCATCCCCGGCATAACTGGTGGATAGCATGCCATGGCATAAGGCTCCAGAGTTTCCCTTGTGGCCTCAGGTAGGCCAGGGAGCACCCCCTGAGCTTTGGTTCCCCATCTGTGGAGGGTCACAGGACAAGATGTGGGTGATGAGACCAGCTGCCAGCTGCATAACGGGCTCTGCATGGACATCAGTTTCCTCCTCTCCAGCCTTGTCTTTTTGGGAAACAGCTCAGTGTTCCTTCCTCAGGACATTCTCAGACCCCTTGGCCTGGGCTCCTTGTTCCCCTCAAACCCTCGGGTCACCTGTATCTCAGCACTTAGCCCACCAGATAAGATCTGTCAGTCTGTCTGTCCATCTCCTCCCACCCCTTCCCACTGGATGGGTCTTTCGGGGAAAGAACATGACCTCCACATTCGAATCCTGATGACACACCACAGACCCTGGTTCCTGCTCACAGCAGCTCACTCCAAAAACATTTAGAAAGTCGATGAATTACTCATGGCTTTGCCATGTCCACGGCCTCCCAAAGGAATGTTCCACGTGGGCCCCTCTGGGGAAAGACACTCATGCTTCTTCACCCGGAATCCTCTGTACTTTGCCCTGCTTGAAGTCAGGCCAGGCCATTAGCACATCTGCACATCAGGCGAGGCAGGCACCAGCTGGGGGGGTGTGTGTGTGGCTCAGCTCAGGAGCTGATTTCCCAAGCACACCCTGCCATATGTGCCTGCCACAGATGGCCGAGGCACGCCAGCTAATGAGGCAAAGTCACGGGCGCCACAGCCTGCTGGGAAATGAGCCATACAGGCTGCTCACCGATGCCTGCCCAGGAGGGGCTCTTGGCTCTGGTCCAGACTTGGGCTCCGCATCCCCCCACTCTGGGAGCCTGCTCCTGGCCAAGGCCCCAGGCTTACCCCACAGTAAAGCCAGGTTGCTTTGATTAAAAACCTCAGCCCATAAAAATGGGTGCACTGCATCTTGCCAGGGGGAAAGATCCCATTTTTAATAATTTCTTAATAAGAAAGTGCCATTAAACGCACTTAGGCTCTCACGGTGTAACTGGCAGAATGCTGTCATGGCCCCAGCCTCGTTAACTTTTATTACCACTCCACTCTGCTTCTAGAATGACAGCCAGAGCCTGAGAGGCTTGGCGGCACTCACAGGCTCCAATCCAGGGAGCGGGCAGGAGGAGAAGCCCGTCCAGCTCCAGAAGCTCCTATCTGTGGGGTCTTCCTTTGGCTCAGCTGTCACTAGGGTGCCTCATGACATTTGTTCCTGGGAAAGAGAGCAGCTGTTTCTGATGTGTGTGCTCCCAGGAGGGCGAGGGGGCGGAGGGGAGGGAGAGACCGCTGCTGGGCCAGCAGCCCCCTCATTCTCTAATCCTGCCTGGGCTGCCCACCCTCGGCACCTCGGATGCCCGGAGCCTTGTGGGGCAGGACATGGCAACAAGCAGCAGGTCGGCCAAGCACACTTCATTCCATCTTCCAGAAACACTTACTCAGCTGTTAGTATGTGCCCGACAGTAGATAGGTGTGGAGGGTACAAAGAGTAAATAAAGATTGTCTCAAAGTACTGGGGTTCTAGGAGAGTCAAAGAAGGACCAATGCAAAGAAAGGATGACACCATACCCTCAATCAGAAGCGCTTTCGATTCAACCTGGTGGGAGTCAGGTGGGCTTCATGGTGGAGGTGAGGTCTTGCTGAGTCTTGAAGGAGGTATGTTAGTACATGTGTAAATGGAAGGAAGGGAGAGACCAGACTGTCCAAAGGAACAAGCAAGAGAGAAAGGGCACCACCCAGCCAGAACACCACATAATCCAGTCACAGACTGCAGTCCATAGATCCAGATGAGGTCATATCAATTATATTAGTGCTCAGATGTGAGAAAAATAACACCCAGCTAAAATAATTCAAGCCAGGGTTTTCCAGACTTCAGTGCACACACAAATCACCAGGGATCTTGTTAAAATGAAGATACTGAGTGAGAGGATCAGGGGTGGGGCCAAGTTCGTTAGAAATGCAGAACGTGGGGCGCCTGGGTGGCTCAGTGGGTTAAAGCCTCTGCCTTTGGCTCAGGTCATGATCCCAGGGTCCTGGAATTGAGCCCCGCATCGGGCTCTCTGCTCAGCAAGAAGCCTGCTTCTCTTTCTCCCTCTGCCTGCCTCTCTGGCTACTTGTGATCTCTGTCTGTCAAATAAATAAATAAAATCTTAAAAAAAAAAAGAAAGAAATT
>NC_081571.1:9328798-9502359 GCF_022355385.1 Mustela nigripes
TGGGCGCCTGGGTGGCTCAGTGGGTTAAAGCCTCTGCCTTTGGCTCAGGTCATGATCCCAGGGTCCTGGAATTGAGCCCCGCATCGGGCTCTCTGCTCAGCAAGAAGCCTGCTTCTCTTTCTCCCTCTGCCTGCCTCTCTGGCTACTTGTGATCTCTGTCTGTCAAATAAATAAATAAAATCTTAAAAAAAAAAAAGAAAGAAATTCAGAAATGTAATTGATAATATAATCACTATGAGCTGTGGACCACACTTTGGGCAGCAAGAATTGAACGTCAAGGGGAAGCCTTAAAATATCCAGCAAAATACCTGGATCAGGTGGTTCCATGATGGGTTTGGTGGCGCAACAATGTCACCACGGCTTCAGGCTTTTCTGTCTCTCTTTCCTGCCATCCTTAGCACCTCGCCCCTCATCTTATATTCTTATAATCAAAAGATGGCCATTACAAGCTCTGCACCTCCCATCCTCGCACAACAGAATCAAAGACAACAAAGGGCATTTCTCCTCACCTCTTTCTTTTCACAGGAGAGGAAAATATCTCGCAGAAAAATATTATATTACATATATTATTATATTAAATTATATTATATTATAATTTTCCTCCCAAAATATATATGATATGTATGTAAACAGATATATAGATACATGTTTTTACCTATCTACCTATCTATAGAGATAGAAAGATTATATGGAATTGGCTCAGTCACAGAGGCTGAGAAGTGCCAGTATCTGCAGAAGGAGTCAGAAGCTGGAGACACAAGAGAGCCAATGGTGTCATTCGCGTTCAAGACCAAAGGCTGGAGAACAAGGAGAGTCAATGGTGTAAGTTTTGGTTCAAAGGACGGTGGGCTCTTAAACCCGGGAAGAGCCAATGTCTTGGTTCATATCTGCAGGCAAGAAAAAGCCAATGTTCCAACTTGAAGGTTGTCAGGCAGGCTTTTGTTTCTATTCTGGCCCTCAGCTGATGGGATGAGACTCACCCACATTAGAAAGAGCAATCTGCTTTACTTTACTTAGTCTACTCATTTAAATGTTAATCTCATTCAAAAGCACCATTTCAGAAACACCCAGAATAATATTTGGCTAACTATGTGGGCACCCCATGGCCTAGGCAAGTTGGCACATAAAATTAAGCATCACACCTCCCGGCAGTCCCTCTCTTTGTTTCATTGTCCAGAACTAAGTCATGTACCCACTCACTACCAGTTCATGAACCATGAACCAAAGAAAAACAGGGTCCTGTGATGCTTCAACCAATCATGACTGATCCCACACTATTGAACCCAACTTCTACATGTATACTTCCACCAATGCTGAACTGAACAAAACCAGGGTTCTTTAGCAAAAAAGAAGAGAAAAAGTGGCTATAGGTAGGCGAACAACAGAACTAAGACCCAAACAACCATGGTTCACAGCTCCCACCTCCACCATTAGGCCCCTTCCATGCTCCCATTCATTTCTGGTAATCCCAAAGCAGTGTCCAATGCTTCCTGGTATGCAGTCTAGAGTGCTGCTCACTACCTGTATCCTCCTTGAGCCCAGCTCTTCTGTGCAGCCTCCACTGCTCCACACTGTAGATCTCTGTTGATGGATCCCAGACTTGATGTGACCCAACATCTTGGCAGACCCTGAGAATGGAAAATGAGAATGGCTCCCTATCAGGTTTGCTTGACTGGAAAGTGCTAAAGTTCAGGGAATTGTTCTACAGATTAGCACTTGTGGTCTTTCCCTTCCCAGAGCTCACATCTTATCCTAAGGGCTGGCTCTACATGCCAGCCTCCAGGCTGTTCCTAAAAACACTACCTCCCCTTCTGTCTTGTACGGATCCACTGATGAATTTTCTCAAATGCCTCAGAGCCATTCTTTGTACTGTGACTCCCTTCTACCAGCACATCTCCATGACCTGGTCATGACTCCTGAATTGTGTGTGGCTCAGTTTCAGATATATTTTGAGTGTTTTCCACAGGGAGTTTCTCTGCTCTCATTTAAATCAGTGGCCATAGATATGTGGGTGGGGAGAGACATCAATTACTCCATGCACCAGACATCCCTATCTCAGCTGTCTCAAGATGAAGTGTTCAGCTATATGTGACTATATAGTAATTTTTAGTGTAGTTAAAAGTGGAGTGGAGGCTACATCAAGAAATGAAGTTGGAGGGAATGCCTGGGTGGCTTAGTCACTTAAGTGTCTGCTTTCAGCTCAGGCCATGATCCCAGGGTCCTGGAATTGGGTCCCACATTGGTCTCCCCGTTCAACAGGGAGCCTGCTTCTCCTTTCCCCTGCTTGTGCTCTCTGTCTCTCTCTCTCGAACAAATAAATAAAATCTTAAAAAAAAAAAAAAGAAATGAAGCTGGAGTGGTGTGCAAGAATATTCATTCACTCAATCATTCAACAAATATTTACTGAGCAGCAACTCTGTGCCATGTGCTTTCCTGGACACTGAATGCAATGAGACAGCCATGCTCCCTACCCTCATGCAGTTTACTTTATGGATCACAGAGTTATCCTAGATACATACTGAAGAATTTGGAGTTCTCTAAAAGGTCACAGGGAGCCAAGTGATATAGGATTTGATCACATAAAGGCATAATTAATTAATGGCATTTGTAACAGTTCTCTTTAGGACCCATGCAGAGGTTGAACTAGAGGAAGCAATAACTAAAGGCAAGATGACTATTGTCCATGCAGTTACTTAGGTGAAAAATGATCAAGGTCAGATCCAAAGCAGTGGTCACTGGGTTGGGGAGAAGGAGATAAGTACAAAACACATAAAAGAGGCTGAGTCTACAGGATTTCATGAGCTCACAAAAGACACGACATGAGAGTGATGGCAGAGAGGGAAGAGTCCACAGAGACCCCTCCACTCAGGAATGGCAGGATGGATACCAGTTTCAGGGAAACATGTTAATTTAGTTTTGATCACATTGAACCTGGATCATTGGTAGGACACGAGCCAGGCCCATCATGGTTAGATTACAGTCTTAGATTCAAGAAAGAAATTTAGTTTTCACCAATTCCAGAATCAGGAGTCATCATCATGTAGTTTAAGTTATTTATATGGATGAGATTCCCAGGGAAAGAGAAAGGATGTAGTTTAGGACAGAAACTTAGATACAATATTTCAGGGCCTGTGAGAGGAGGGAGCCTGAAAAGGGCCCCAAGAAGGAGTAAAAAAATCAAGAGACAACAGAGCCTTTCCAAAAGGAAGTAGGCAATTCATTTGGGACATTTTTATTGAATATCTCCTATGTAACGGGCACTGTTCTAGGACCCAGCAGTGAGGGACAAGGCCCACCTTCATGAGGCCATCAGTCTACAAGAGATGACAGGCATGAATCAAGGAAGTAGGAAGTCCTGAAAAGATGGCAAAGCAGTGCCCATTGCTAGCCCCTTGACCAAGCACAACCTTGGAGATGCCAAAGATCTGCAAGAAAAATGTATAAAGTGGAACAACTGAAGTAAAGATGGTGACTTACTCTTAGAGAAGGGATAGGGGATATTCATTTTGTACAGAGTGGCCTGGGCAGAGGCGGGCATAGTACCACCACTGGAGAAGAGACTAATATGTGTTCCTTTCTCCTCCATAGGACCTGGGTGCTTGATGCCTGCCTTACAGCCCCTGGGATGAGGAAACACCATAGTAAATTTGTGGCAACAATAGCAGCCAGGGGGATGATTGGTGGACACACATAACAACCAAGGAAAACTGATTAGCCCCTGAGCGTTCCTGAACCCCTGGCCCTGAATGCCCCACACCTCAAAGACTGGGTAACTGCAACAAGGAAGATAGTTGCTAAGAATGCCAGGGGAGAGTGTAGAGAAGATCCATCGGAGACAAGAATGTCTTGTGAGGGACACTAAATGGGTGTCCTCAAGAACTGAACAGAGTACCACGAGGTCTCCATCCTAAGGCACACATCACCATTGTAAGCCAGGTTTATCACCAGAAGCACATGAACAGGGAGCAGTTACTAAAACAACATGAACAATCCTCATATTATCTAAAATTTTTGTTTTTCCATTAAAAAAAATTACATGCAGGGGCGACTGGGTGGTGCCTTTGGCTGAGGTCATGATCTCAGGTCCTGGGTTCAAGCCCCGCCTTGGGCTCTCTCCTCAGCAGGGAGCCTGTTTCTCCCTCTCTCTCTGCCTCTCTCTCTGCCCGATCTCTCTCTCTCTCTCTCTCTCTCTTTCAAATAAATAAATAGAATCTTTTAATAAAGTTACATGCTAAAAACAGGAAGTTGCAGTCTGTACTGTACTCCAGGAAGGAACATAGTCAACAGAAACTGACTCTGAGTGGAATCAGATGTTTGATTCAGTAACAAAAATTTCCAAAGGGCTAGTAAGAATATGTTCAAAGAAGTAAAGGAAACTGTCAAATAATCAACAGAAAATATTATATCAATGACTGTTATGGACTGAATGTTTGTGTTCCCCAAAATGCAAATGTTGAAGCTCAACCCCCAATGTGACTGTATTTAGACATAGTGATAGTGAGGAATCCTGTCATGAAGGTTAAATGAGATCACAGGCATGGGCTGGTACCCACAGAAGAAGAGGAAGAGGCATTCTTCGTTCTTTCTCTCCACCAGTGCGAGAGCTCAGCAAGAAAGCAGCTGTTTGCAAGCTGGGAAGAAAGTCCTCACTGGACATCAATCTCGCAGGTCCTTGATCTGGAACATCTAGACTCCAAACTGAGAAAATAAACGTTGTTTAGACCACTTAATCTGTGGTATTCTATTATGGTAGCCTGAACAGATTAATACAACAACTTCACAAAATCTCAATAGAGAAATAGAAGCTATTATAAAGATTTGAACAGAAATTTTATAGTTAAAAAATCCAATAACTGAAATTTAAAACTCACTAGAGAGGCTCAGTGGGGATTAGAGTTGGCAGAAGAATCAGTGACATTAAAGAGTGATCAATGGACATTATCCAAACTGAAGAACAGCAAGAATCGGGATTGAAGAAAAAGAAACAGAGGTTCAAAGTCCAGCAAGGTACACCAACATACATGCAGTGGGAGTCTAAGAAAAACAGGAAAGGAAGAGAAAGAATAGGGAAATTATTTGAAAAAGTAATTGTCAAGTAAATTTTTCAATCTCCAAAATTTTTGTAAATATGATGAAAAATCCATCAGGGAAATATCATAGTGAAAAGTGTATTTGCACCTGACAAGAGAGTCTCAAAATACATAAAGAAAAAACTGACAGGACTGAAAGGAAATAGAGACAATTCAACAATTATAGACAGAGAATTCAATACTCCTTTCTCAGAAATTGATTCACCTAGACAGAAACTCAATACAGATATAAAGACTTGAACATTCCTCCCCAAAATATCAGAATTAGACATAAAAATACATATTAGGGATTTTCCAGAATAGACCATATGCTAGACTCTTAAACAAGTCTCAGTAAATATAAGAAGAATTAAATAATAGCACATGTGTTTTCTAGTCCCCACAGAATTAATCAGATGTCAAAAACAGAAAGAAAATTGGGAAATCACCAACAATTTGGAAGTTAAACAATACACTTTTAAGGAACCTTGGGTCAAAACAGAAATCACAAGACAAATTTAAAAATATCTTGAATAGGGGGCACCTGGATGGCTAAATTGGATAAGCAGACAACTCTTGATTTCGGCTCAGGTCATGATCTCAGGGTCCTGGGATAGAGCCCTGTTGGGGACTTGTATTGGGCTTCATGCTCAGCTGTGAGTCTGCCTGAAGATTCTCTCTTTCCCTCTTTCCCTCTGCCCCTAGCTGATTTGTACACACACTCTCTCTCTCTCTCTCTCTCTCTGTAAAATAAATAAATAAATCTTTAAAAAAATATCTTGAGGGGCACCTGGGTGGCTCAGTTGGTTAAAGTCTCTGCCTTCGACTCAGGTTGTGATCCCAGGGTCCTGGGATCTGCGTAGGTCTCTCTGCTCAGCAGGGAGCCTGCTTCCTCCTCTCTCTCTGCCTGCCTCTCTGCCTACTTGTGAGCTCTCTCTCTATCAAATAAATAAATAAAATCTTAAAAAAAATAAAAATATATAAAAATATCTTGAACTGGATGAAAGTGAAAACATAATGCAAAATTTATGAAATGTAGAGAAAGTGATACCTAGAGAAAAAAAAAGTTTAAATACATATATTAGAAAAATTACATGTCTAGAGGTGCCTGGGTGGCTCAGTCATTAAGCATCTGCCTTTGGCTCAGGTCATGATCCCAGTGTCCTGGGATCAGCCCCATATCAGGCTCCCTGCTCAGCAGGAAGGCTGCTTGTCCCTCTCTAGCTCCGCCCTCCCCAAACCCCACTTGTGTTCCCTCTCTCGATATGTCATAAATAAATAAAATCTTTTTTTTAATTACATATCTAAGACCAATAATCTGAGTTTCTGCCTAAAGAAACTATTTAAGAAAAACAAATCATGCCCATAGTAAATAGAAGGAAATAATAAATATCAAAAAACAAATCCATGAAATAGAAAAGAGAAACACAACAGAGAAAATAAAGCAACCAAAGCTGGTTCCTTGGAAATGTCAAAAGATTGATAAACCTTTTGTCAGACTAATCAAGATAAAAGAAAAGAAGACAGAAGTACACGTCATTAATGAAAGAAGAAGCATTACTACAGAGTCTACAAATATTAAAAATGATAAGGGAAAATTATGAATAACTTCATACTGACTCTAGTGTGTGATTTTTCCTCCATGCTACCAAGCAATTTTGTAACCCACAAGTTCAAACCCATGTTGACACTATCCACCTGGAGATAGCATCAGACCCCACAGGTCAAGAACTCAGTCCATTATGACTTGCTTAGCCCAACTTCGGGTACCAGTTCGAAGTCCAGGATGTCACCTGTGCATCAGAATGACTGTTTATAAATCAGACGTTCCCCGACCCCTCCTCAGGTTTGATTAATTTGCATGGGTGGCTTCCAGAACTCAGAGAAACATGTTACTTACTATATCACTGGTTTATTTAAAAATGATATAATTCGGGAGTAGCTAGATCTAAGAGGTACAGAGGGTAAAGTATAGGGAAAGGTGCAGAGAGCTTCCATGCCCTCTCTGAGCTCGGCTCTCCTATGCCACTCTCCGCGTATTCATTCCTTTGGGTTTTATGGAGGCTTCATGCACATAAACACAATTGATTACATCATTGGCCACTTGTTGAATTGAATCTCCAGTGCCTCTTCCCTTGCCTGAGGTGCCTGGTGCTATGGGGGTGGGGCCCAAAATTTCGAATCTTTTAATCACAGGGCTGGTTCCCCTGGTAACCAGTCCCCATCTTTAGGTTGTCTAGGGGCTTCCACAAGTCACCTTATTCACAACAAAAGACACCTTTATCAATCTCGTTACTTAGAAAAACCCCAAGGTTTTTAGAAGTTCTGTGCAAGGCCAAAGACCAAATACATATTTCTTACTATAAACCAAAACATGACACCAAGACATGATGCAACTGAGATAAAATGGAAAAAAAAATCCTAGGAAGACAAAATTGCCAAGACTGATTCAAGAACAAATAGAAAACCCTAAAAGACCTATTGAAAAGTAAATAAATAGAATTGGTAACTTAAAATATTCCCACAGAGAAAACCACAGCCCAAAGGTGGTCAATTCTAGTGGTAAATTTGGTAATTTCTGTAAAATATTTAAGGAAAAGGTAATACACATTTCTAGAAAATCTCCCAGAAAACTGAAGAAGAGAGAACCTTTCCTATCTCATTGTATGAGATCAGCATTATCTATTACTAAAATCAAAGAACTATAAGAAATGAAAGGCACAAACCAGAACATAGAATTATAAACAAAATATTAACAAGTAGAGTCCAATGATATAGCAAATGGATAATGCATCGTAGCCTATTGAGACACGTCCCAGGGATCCAAAGTTGGTTCACCATGAGAAAATCAGTTTATGTAATTCACCATATTGGTGGAATAGAGGAGAAAAAACACATGATCATCCCAACAGATGCAAAAAATATTTTAACAAAATCCAACATCTATTTCTCATTAAAAAAAAACAAAAACAAAAACAAAACAAAAAATAACGAAACCCAACCAGGAACACAAGGGAACTTCCTCAACCTGATAATAGGCATATACCAAAAATCCCTAAACTAAGAGTGAGCAGCTGAATGCCTTTCACTAAGCTGAGAACAAGGCAAAGATGTCCTCTTTTACCACTTCTGTTCACCTTGAACTGAAAGATCTAGCCAGAGCAGTAAGTAGGCAAGAGAAATAAATTAAAGGTTTGCTGAATGGAAGGGACAAAATAACATTTTAATTTTCACATTATTCTATATGTAGACCTTCTATGGGATGTTTTTTCTATTATCCTACATATAGAAAATCCTAAGAAATCTGTGAAATAAACTTAGCAGTCCTGCAGAATCCATGATCAACATACAAAAATCCATTGTATTTCCATATTCTAACTAATGAAATTAAGAAAACAAGTTCATTGACATTTTTAGCTCTTTCCCAAAATCTGAAACAAGGACAAATCTGACAGAAGATGTTCAAGGCCTATGGATTTGTTTTGCTGTGCTGCAGACTATCATAACCTCAGCAGCTTAGAAATATACTCACAGTTTCTGTGGGTCAAGAGTCTGGACACAGCATATCTGAATCCTCTGCTTGGGTCACCCAGGCCATGAGCAAAGTGTCAACTGAAGCTGTGGTCTCCTCTGATGCTTGGGGACCTCTTAAAAACTCAATCAGCTCGCAGCAGAATTTAGTTCACTGCAGCTGGAGACCTCAGGGAAGCTTTTGTCCTTGAAGCCAACAGGAAAGTCTTTTCAGTGTTTCATCCTCTTTTAAGAACTCCCCTAATAAAATCGGGGCCGTGTAAGATTACATCCTTTTTATTAACTCAGAATCCACCATTAGTAACCTCATTACAGGCATGTAATGGGTCCTACCCACACGCTATACTCATGGGTCCTACCCACACTCAAGGGGAGGAGATTACACAGGGTGCCTATCCCAGGAGACAGGAATTTTGGTGGATATCTTTGTTTTTGTTTGTTTGTTTGCTTGTTTTAAGATGTTATTTATTTATTTGTCAGAGAGAGACAGAACACAAGCAGGAGGAGTGGCTGGCAGAGGGAGAAGCAGGGCAGGCTCCCCACTGAGCAGGGAGCCTGATGTGGAGCTCAATCCCACGACCCTGGGATCATGACCAGAGCCAAAGTCACTTAACTGACTGAGCCACCCAGGCGTTCCTTCCGGTACATCTTTGAACTCTGCCAACCAACCACAACTTGCACTGTAAAGACTACAAAACATGGCTGGAAGGAATTAAAGACCTAGGTAAACAGAGAGGTATACCACGTTCATGAGTTGGGAGACTCAATATTTGTGAGATATGAACTCTTTCCAAATTGATTTATAGAGTCAGTGCAATCAAAATTAAAATCCCAACAGACTTTCTTGTAGATATTGACAAGTTGGTTCTAAAATTTATATGGACACGTGAAGAATAGCCAAAGAAACCAGACCAGCCAAAGTGACTTTTTAAAAAACGATCACGGCTGCCTGGGTGGCTCAGTGGGTTAAGCCTCTGCCTTCAACTCAGGTCATGATCTCAGGGTCCTGGGATCAAGCTCCACATTGGGCTCTCTGCTCAGTGGGGAGCCTGCTTCCCCCTCTCCCTCTGCCTGCCTCTCTGCCTACTTGTGATCTCTTTCTCTCTGTCAAATAACTAAATAAATTCTAAAAAAAAAAAAAAAATCAAAGTTGGAGAATTAACACTACCAGATTTCAAGACTTACCTAATCCTGTACAAGAGAATGCACTGCTCACACAGATCAATGAAAGAGAATAGATTCAAGAAACAGACTCACATACATACATATGGACAACTTTTTTTACAAAGATGCAGAGGCAACTCTGGAGAAATGGTCCATAAAAGAAAAAGGAATACATTAGATTTTGTCCAAATGAAAACCTCTGCTTTTGGAAAAAACAGTAAGAGACTAAAAATCGAAACACAGATTGGGAGAAAACATTTGAAAGTCATATATCTGATAAGAAACTTGTCTCCAGAACATGTATTTATTTCTTAATCTTATATCTCAATTGATAAGTATCACTGTATAGGGGCAAGGTGTATAGCATAATGGTTTGATTTACACATATTGTGAAATAATTAAAATACACTTAGTTAACATGTATCATCTCATAGAAATGCTTGAAAAAAAAGAAAAAAAACATTTTTTCCTTGTTATGAAAACTTTAAGGATCTACTGTCTTAGCAACTTTCAAATAAACCACATAGTGGTGTTAGCTAAGGTCATGATATACATCAGACCCCTGGCACTTATCTATCCTGTAACTGGAAGTTAGTACCTTGGACCACCTTATCCAGATCCAGTTTCTCACCCTACCCTGCAGCTCCCCAACTCTGGTAACCACAAATCTGATCTCTTTTCTGAGTTTGGTTTCTGGGGTTTTTGTTGTTGTTGTTGTTGTTGTTGTTTGTTTGTTTGTTTGTTTGTTTTAGATTCCACATGAGAGTGAAGTCAAACAAGTATTTGTTTTTCTGTCTAGATTGTTTCAATTAGCATAATGCCCTCAAGCTCCATCCATGTTTTTGCAAATAGAATGTATTCTTTTTGAAAACCTTTCAAAATTCAAGAAGAAAACCACTTAATTTTTTTTTTCTAATAGATAAAAGACACACAGATGGCAAAAACCCAAGGAAACATACTCAATATCATTAGTCATTACAGGAAAGACAAATTAAAACCACAAATGACTGAAACTAAAAAGACTGATCGTGCCAAGGGTGGCAAGGATACAGAGTAACCGGAACTCAGTTTGGAAGTTTCTTAAAAACCTAAACATAAACCTACCATATGATTCAACCATTCCACTCTTAGAGCTTTTCCCCAGAGAATTAAAAATACTTGGCCATACAAAGACTTATATATGAATGTCCACAGTATCTCTATTTGTCCTCGCACTAACTGAGAAATTATCCAAATGCCCATCAACGTGTGAATGGAAAAATGAACATAATAATATATCCCTATTTTTAGGTGGAAGGAAGGGAATAAAATACTGATTCATGAAACAACAGGGCTCAGTCTCGAAATAATCATGGTGACTTCAAGAAGCCAGATAAAAAAGTATACACAGGGACGCCTGGGTGGCTCAGTGGGTTAAGCCGCTGCCTTCGGCTCAGGTCATGATCTCAGGGTCCTGGGATCGAGTCCCACATCGGGCTCTCTGCTCAGCAGAGAGCCTGCTTCCCTCTCTCTCTCTGCCTGCCTCTCTGTCTACTTGTGATTTCTGTCAAATAAATAAATAAAATATTTTTTTAAAAAGTGTACACACTGTAGGATTCCATTTATTTAATGTTTTACAAAATGTAAACTAACCTGCAGTGCTAGAAAGCAGATCGATGAGACAGAGAGAGATGAGGGGGGTGGGAGCCCAGAATTAAAAAGGGGTGCGATGAACCTCTGTTGGTATAGACATGTTCATTATCTTGATGGTGGTAGTTTCACTTAGTGGTATACAAGCGCCAAAGCATATCAGATCATGCACTTTAAGTACGTGTGGTTTAGGGACGCCTGGGTGGCTCGGTCAGTTAAGCATCTGTGTTCAGCTCAGGTCCTAAAACTGCGGTCCCGGGATCGATCCCCACGTGGGGCTCCCTCTTCAGCGGAGAGTCTGCTTCTCCCTCTCCCTCTGACCCTTCCCCTACTCATGCTCTCTCTGTCTCTCAAATACATAAGCAAAGTCTTAAAAGATTTTTTTTAAAAAGATAAATAAATACGTGTGGCTTATTGTCTGTCAACTCTACCTCGATGAAACTATTTTAAATTGGTCAAGTTAAACATGGTTGGCACGAGCACCCCTGAGGTGGCACAGGGATGGCTGTCGCTCACCACCGGTGGGTACAGACTGTCAGGGTGTTGCTCTCTCAGTGATGCTAAGTGCTGATCACTTGGCAAGGGGCAACTGCCAGATCTTCCCATTATAAAGTGCATTTTCCTTTTGCAATTAATGAATGATTTATAGAATGATACATCTGCCCTGTACAAACACCCTCTTCCTCAGTTCCCCTTCTACAAATGTTTGCAGCACGAGTCAGCCAAGTATTTCTGTAAAGTTCCAGATACTAAATAATTTACGCTTTGTAGACCACATTGTCTCTATCTTAATTATGTGAATCTGCCATTGGACTACAAACGCAGGCATTGGCAACACAGTGATGAATGAGCATGGCGGTGGTCCAGTAAAACCTTACTTATGGGGGTGCCTGGGTGGCTCAATCATTAGGAGTCTATCTTCGGCTCAGGTCATGATCCCAGGGTCCTAGGATTGAGCCCTGCATCAGGCTCCCTGCTCAGCGGGAAGCCTGCTTCTCCCTCTCCCACTCCCCGCAGTTGCGTTTCCTCTCTCGCTGTGTCTCTCTCTCTGTCAAATAAATAAATAAAACCTTAAAAAGAAAAAAACCTTACTTACGGACGCTGAAATTTCAATTTGTATAAAAATTTCATGTGTCAGGATGTATTGCTGTCCTTTGGATTTTGTCAACTATCTAAATTTTTTAAAAACATTCCCAATTCATGGGATATACAATATCAGAGAGATGGTGGGCTGGATTTGACGGGTAGAAGGTACTTTCCTGAGTCCATGTTTTAAAGAATTCAGTTATTTCCCAACCCAATTATTTCACTGGTGTTCACCAAATGGTAATTTTCTCATTTAATTGCTCTTCTACCCATATTAACTGACATTCTTCTGTAAAGAATGGCTTCTTGTCAATGAGAAATGCAAAACACTTTCTCCTCAAAAGGCAGGATACATGTTTAATTCTCTCCCTTTAATTACAGATATGTAGAGAAAGAAATTTGTGTAACTGTCATAACCCATGGTGGGAAATGATTTTTTCTCCCTTTGTCTGTAAAATTATGGAGCCATTGATTTTTATTTATTCAACCATTAACAAAATATTTATCTATTCAATTATAATCAACCTTATTTTTTTTTTTCTTCCAGTGCTCAGACTGTCCCAAATTTAGCTATTAGGAAACCCCTTCAAATCTGTGTGTTTTTGGTACGACTCCATTAATCTTTGACAGATTCCTTACTTTTTGTCGCATGATACATCAAGGTCCCCTTATCCTTCTGCCTAGATGTGAAATCAGCCACATCTCCAAACGCTCTGATTCCTTTAGTTGGGTCAATATTAGACTTAATTGTACTATACCATACCATACCATACCATACCATACCATACCATATGGCAATTTTCTAGCTTTTAGCCTAATACTGAAAAACCAGGGTCTGGACCCAAGTGTGCTCATTGCTGCTGTGTGCCATAGTTTTGGTGCCTTTCAGTGGACAGAGCTAGGAAATACTTTTTATTTTTAATTGTGAATTTACACCAATATTATCAGTTCAAAATCAATAAAGAAGGTTTCTTCCTTAATTTTATATGCCTTTTCTCTCTCCCTGAAAATCTTGACTCATTGCATCCACAGATTTGCCTATTTTATCCTACAATATACATGTGTTTCAAAATTACCATGCCAACATTACTACAGAAAATAAAACAATGTAATTTAAGATTTTTCTACTGTTCTTTTCAACCTGAGAATATTTTCCAAGGTCGCAGATATGCCACACTTCTAGAGAATCAGACATGCAACAAGGTCTTCAGGGTAAAAACACAGTAGTCATGACATGGCACACACAAAGGAGCAAGGGAAGAGAACAGTGATTTCACAGAAGGTCCATGTGTGGAGGATTGTAACCAAAGACATCTTTCACTGTGGTGGTGTTTCAACAGAGGCTCCCCAGCTGAAAATAACAGATGAGAAGCGCCCACATAGTCTAGAGATGTTGGACTATCTACGTCAGACGTTGCTCGGAGGTGCCCCCGACACCCTGGCGTCTGAGAGAGCAGTTGAGGTAGGGGGATGTGGGGAGGAGAATGGATGGAGGTGGTTAGTGGGAAGGAAGGATTTCTTAGCGGAGAGTTGTCAGGACACTGGTGTCACCCCTCACCCCCATGGAGGAGGAGAGGTGGTCCTTTCCCCCACACTTCCAGACAAGGGAGGGGACTCTAGCCTCAAGACCAAAGCAGGAAGCAATGCCAGAGGGAGCGGTAGGACCCAGAGGAATGTGAGGAAGCTTTGACGGAACAGCTGAGTCGGGATTATCCCCTCTGCTTCTACCCAAACCCCGACACTGAACAACTGAACAACGACACTGAACAACTGAACAACGGAGTGAGCAATGTGAGCCCTGAGACGAGCTTTCCTCGCTGGGGTCCCTTTCTGGCCCCTCCAGTCACTCCTGTGGGATAAGCCTGGGTGGTGAGGCCGGTCGTCAACATCCTGCCCCACACTCCACCTCTCCTTCTGCCCTTCCTGCTTTGTGCAGCTTCTCTCGGATTCTTAAAACTGTGTGTCTAGGGAAGCAAGGAGGCCGCTATGATCTGCCATGAGACGAGCTCTGCGCGCTCTCTGCTCCCTTCAGTGAGGGATTTGGTGGCTATTCCCAGGGCACTCCTCACAAACCTTAGCACATTCCTTCTGGCTGCAGAGCCCAAGGCTCCACGCTCTGACTGACTGAGACCTTGAAGCAAGGGGGACATCATCCACAGAACCAAACACTGGATGTCAGGAGCCCAGAGGAGTCACTGGTCTTGTCCAGATGTGGTGTGTGGCCCCCCTTCTCGCACCCAGCCCTTCAAATGTGTTGTTTCTCTTGCTTATAACCTCCCACCTGTTCCACCACACCCTCCGCTCTGCCCCTGTTTCCCCAGAATAATCCCCCACCACCAGACATGTACACCCCTGCCAGCGCCAGCCCGCACTTTGAGCTCACACCTCTGACCCTGCTGCACTTCTGGAGAGTCTGCCCAGATCACACACCTCTCTGACGTGTTTTCTTGAATCATCTTCGGTTCGTTTTGTGGGTTCACTGGGTTTGCAGTGCCTGCCCTGGTGTCTTTTGCCGACTCTGCCAGCTCCAGGATCTTTTACATTAGAAGCTCCAGGTCGATAGCTTCGAACATTAAAAAAAAAAAAAAAAAAAAAAAAGAAAGAAAAGAAAAGGAACATTTGTGTATGTTTGGGAAACCACATAATAAAAAGGAAATAAATGTGAGGTCCTCAGAAGTTTAACACTGGCTCCGACTCCCCCACCCTCGCCTTGCCCCTCACCTCATGAGTCACTCACGGCCATGAGGCAAGATTACTAAGTCTAATTAAGTAATGCAGCTGACAAACCACTTCCAAATACAGTCCGTGGTGCTTTCTCTTGATGTAGGTGTTCCTAAAAATCACTAGACTAAGCAAAATTAAACAGCTCAGGGCCAGGGGAGTCCATGTGATTTCCGCACCATTTTAAATGCCATCAGTGACACGTTCCAAGAAAGAAGATGGGACCCGAATAAAAACAGGGAGTTTAGAACATGTGAAGTGGTTCATAAATAACAGAAAACATGACAGTGAATAGGGCACTTTCCCTTGAGAAGGACCCTGAGGTGTGCTCGTAGAGGAGGCTGGGAAGGGTTGTGGCATGTCTGTGATCCTGAACAGTGGAAAGAGCATTATTTGAAATTGATCAGAAAGAGGGAGCACCCTTGATGATGGGTGGGTTTATCGCCCTTGGTTTCCCTTGGCACCAAATATCAAAGGTAAGCAATCTTCTGTAACCTTAAATCCTGAGACATGTTTTTCTGCCTTTGAGATTCAGGTCCCTTGCGGCTTGTGTTTCTGATAAATAGTGGTTTCATCAAAATGGAAAATCAAATCCAACATTATAGACTTCTTTTACAATTTTCTATCACCGTTTCTAATTTTTCTTGTCTGCACTCAGTGCTTTGGAAATTGTAGCAATGCTTGCTTGAAACCACAAAATGAGCCGTTCCTGGCACTGGGACGGAGTCACTTCTGCAGGACTCGGCAATTGCCATTAAGATCTTCGTATATAAATAATGCTTTCCTCGCCGCTGGGACTCTGGGGTTTGGAGCCAGCGGGCTTAGACATGTTTGGGATGTTGGATGAATATTTGTTTGCTGTAATATCAAAAAGCACGCATGTGCAAAAACATCGCAAAGCACCACCTTTTGAGAGAGTGCACGTGGTGAACCGAGGTAGCTAGTAGCTGAGGTGTGAGCACGTGCGTGTGCATGTGCACGTGTGCACACATGTGCACGTGTTTGGTGTGTTCCTACCTAACTCAGTTCAAGTGGGTGCAGATCACTGTTCATAGGCAAAGGCAGAATGCGCGTAACTTTTCCACTGTTCCCTAATCTATCAATTGCTTTGAAATAAATTCACAAGTGTCATAGCCGAACCCACTGTAAGTGAAAATGACTGTTTCCACAGAACTTTCCTTTCTACTGAACACCATGGTGTGTCATTGCACTGGAGTATTTATTGATTTTGATCTCTTTTATTTCATAAATGCAATACTCCTGATATGGGTTTCATTAACCAGAAAAAAATAGACATTAAATATCTTTTTAAAAATAGGGGCATCTGGCTGCTTCAGTTGGTAGAGCATGTGATTCTCTTTTTGTTTTTTTGGGTATAGGATGGTTTTTGGCTTTGTTTGTGTGTTTGGAGAGAGAAGGCAGGGGGAGGAGCAGAGAGAGAGGGAGAGGGAGAATCGTAAGCAGGCTCCATACCCCTCGTGTAGCCCAACAGGGACGGGGCTCTATCTCAGGACCTTGAGGTCCTGACTTGAGCTGAAGTCAAGAGTTGGACACTTCACTGACTGAGCCACCCAGATCCCCCCTAGAGCATGTGATTCTTGGTCTCGGGGTCATGAGTTCAAGGCCCCTGTTAGGCATAGAGCTTACTTAAAAAACAAAAGAAAACAAAAAAACCCCCATAACTTTAAAAAGTAGAGAAGAGCATGAGAAGAGGAGGAGGAGGAGGAAAGGGAGTCGAAACACCAAAGGAGAAGCTGCATCTCCTTCTGGAAGCTGGTACATGTTTGGGGGGGTGGGGGAGGGTGTTCTTCTACACCTTTCTTAACATATCTAGGCTTAATTCCAGAGGGTCCCTAGAAGCTTGGAAAATGTTCTTCATATCAATAGTGTCCACATTAAAGATATTAAAGACTGCATCAGTAGTGTCTGGATTACGTTCATTCGTATCAGGCTAAGAATTCTTCTAAAGTCATATTTGATTTTAGCCCTCAAGTTACCAACTCAGTAAGTAGAGAGCAGAGACAGAACCTAAGTGGCTCCAGAGAAAAACCAGCCACCCAGGACAGAATCCAGCCCTTAGGAAATGCTGCCTCCTTCCTGCAGAGGACACACAGGGGAATGCTTGGCCCAGAACCACGTGACCCCCTCCACCACCCCCCCCCCACCCCAGGCACTGGCCTTCCAGGCTGACAGGCGCACAGATGTGGCCACGCTCAATGACTCTCTTCTGGGGCTGCTTTCTATCTCAGAGAACAGCACCAGCTGCCGTCAGAGTGGAAGGCTGCCCACCTCCGGATGTCCATTTCCATCAGATGCTTCCCCTCTGCTGTCTCAGATTCCCTCACCAGCCCCCCACTCTGTAAACTGCCTCCGTGTTGTTATGCTAATTACACTGCTTCCACACTCTGCCTGAAGATGGAGGGGAAACCTGAAGCTCATAGGAGCCCCTGGCTGGCTCAGTCAGGGGAACCTGAAACCCTTGATCTCAAGGTTGTGGGTTTGAGCTCCGCACTGGGTGTCAAGATTATTTAAAAATAAAATCTTAAATAAGAAAAAAAAAAGGCAGCTCAGGTGAATTTGTCTCCAGAAGCCCCATGCTGGTCACAACAGCAAGGGACAGGGCATGGAGGAGAAAGGGGAGCCCTGGTGTAATGAGATAACCCGACACAGTGTGTGAGGTAGTCACATGGGGAAGAGCCACAGAGAGGGAGAGCAGACAACTACAGAGTGCCTACCGCAGGCCAGGCAGAATGTCCAGCACTGGGAATCGAATAGGGAGCCCGGCAGACCCAATCCCCCTCATAAGAGCCAGCAGCTGGGCTAGGGGGCCCTGGGAAAACGCAGGTGAGCAGGGACAGGGTGGGGCGGGGTGATTCCTGTACCTGGGGGGGGGGGGGCGCAAAGGGGTCTAAGTCTTCCCGAGCAAGACTTCCCGAGAGCACCCACGTAGGGGAACGAGGGTGGGTTCGCTCCGCCTCTCCATTCCCAGAATTCACAGACTGCCTGCCTCTTGCCAGGTCACAGGAGAGCATCTTGTTGGTCACCACAGAACTTCTGGATGGTGAGCCAGCAGAGAGCACAGGATGGGCCAGGAAGAACCCAGAAGAAGCTGGCAGGTGGAAAGTCTCAGGGTGTGGGGCAGATGGGAACCGCTCACCAGTGAAGGATGGCTGACTGTCCAACATGGCCTAGCCACACATTTCAATATTGTACAGTGGTTTAAGAAAAGCTACTCAGAGATTTTACAGCAGGAAAAATGTTATAATAGAGTATTAAATCTTAGGTCAAGAAATAAAATTGTATTATATTCACACACATTTACACATGAACACCTGGTAATCATAAGGCTACTTAGTACTGTAAATTATATTTTTCCCTTGACATTGAAGTCATTCATTCATTCATTCATTCGTTATTGAGTATCTATTAGGTACTAGGTTCTAGGGATATGAGAAAACCACCTCAGCCCTCAAGGACCTCCCAGCCTTCTGGAAGAGCTGGGCAAGGTAACAGGTGATTATAATAGTACAGCTGGGACACCACTGACAGGTGTAAGAGAAGGACGTGTTCTTCGATTTCAAATTGCTTGTGTTAAAAACACAAGCACTTCCTTTTGCCAAACTCCATTCTCTACTTCACACTTGTGGGTGCTCCTCCCAGGGCTGACATCTGACTGGCCCCCCCCCCCCAGGTGGGTAGGCCAAAGTTTTGGGCATCTGAAAGCTAAGAGGAAAGCCCAAGTTGGTTCTGCAAACAGCACATGTGGCCGTGAGTCAACATTCTTCTTCCCAAAGTGGCAGTGCTCACCCAACATGCAGTCTGACAGCCAGAGACCCAGTTGGTGAGGTGCTTGCAGGTTCAGAACAATGGGCAGGGGCTCTAAAAGCGAGTCCTGGTAATACTCATTCTCACTCTTCCGTTGCTCTGAACTGAGCTCTCTTGCCCTCGGCCCCCACCAGCCCTTGTCCGGAGAGGTGATGGGCCTGCATATCCACAGACGTGTTTTATGTGATACTCTTCCCTGCAGAGACAGCCTCTGTGCTCTGCCCGAGTTCCATGTGTCAACAGTAGTAACTGCACAAATGTTGCTTTCAAAGGGCTTATTATTCCCAGTAATCATAATAATAGTGACAGTCATTGTGTTTGGAGCCCATCCTATGATGAGGGTCAGAGATAAAGGTTTTATGTTCATTGTCACATTTAATGCTTACCACAACCCTATGAGCCAAGTAGACTATTATCCCAAATTCAACAGACGAGCAAACATAGAAAAATTAATTCACTTGCCCAAAGACATGTAGTTAGTAGGTGGTAGAGCTGGGTTTTGAACTCAAGTCTGATTCCATAACTAGTGGGTTTAACCCACCTCCTAGGTCAATGCCAGACTAAGTCCTTTAGGAGCTAAATAGTCACCAAGGACCTTTCTGCTCCTGGCTGTTCCCTTTGCCTACGGTGTCCCCTCCCCATATCTACACAACTCCTTCCAGCATCCTGTCTGGAATGGCGCCTCTTTCTCTGTACTTCCCTATCCTTTCCCGTGCTTTATAGATTTCTTTCTTTATTTGGATATTTCTTTTATCAAGCTATAACTGACATATAATATTGTGTCCGTTTCAGGTGTAACACACAATGATTTGATACCTGTATATATTGCAAAATGATCAGCACAGTAAATCCAGTTAACATCTATCATCATAGGTAGTTTATAAATTACTTTTCTTGTGATGAGAAATTTTAAGATCTACTCTCTTAGCAGCTTTCAAATATACAATGTTTTATTAACTATAGTCACCAGGCTGATCATTACATCCCCAGGACTTTTGTTATTTTGTAACTAAAGGTTTGTACCTTTTGACCACCTTCACACATTTCTGCTTTATTTTTGTTCATAAACTTACCCTTACCTGACATCGGAGGTAAGAGTATCTATCACGTATATATTATTTGTTTATTGTCAATCTCCCCATTAGACTAAGAAGTCCTTGGTGGGGGAGGGGGGACATTTGTTTTGCTTACTGCTAAATCTCTTAACACCTAGAAGAGAGTCTGGTCCACAAAAGATACCACAAAAAAGATTGTTGAATGATTGGACAGATTTCATGCTAATTAAGAGTATGCAAAATTGGAGCTCCTGGATGGCTCAGTCATTTGTGTGTCTGCTTTTGGCTCAGGTCATGATCTCAGGGTCCTAGGATGGAGCCCCGCATTGGGCTCCCTGCTCAGCAGGGACCCTGATTCTCCCTCTCCCTCTGCAGCTCCCCCTGCTTGTGCTGGCTCTCTCTCTCAAATAAATAAATAAAATCTTTTTTTTTTTTTAAAGATTATGCAAAGCTGAAATGGTACCAGGTAAAATATTAATAAAGACTCACTTTATTTGCAAAATTTGAAATGTTTCCAAAATGTAAGAATTCATTAAGAGTCACCGGATTTTGAAGCTGGTAGAACAGGAAATGGTAAGCCGTGTTCCTGCTGTTAATCTTGGTTAAAAGAAAAACCTCTCTTTCTGTACTTCTAAAACTCTGACACTGAAAGTGGTTTTTTTCCTACACCAAGTAATCTTCCAGTTCCTAGCAGACACTGAATGCGTGTCCTACAATCTAATTTAATTCTGGCGCGAACTGCCCAGTTAGCCCAGGCCCCAAGGCCGAGGCCTCAGTCCCACAAGACTTCCTCCCAGCCTCGGCCACCAATCACAAGTGGAGGGTCCCCAGATTGCCACAACTTCTGTCCAACTTGGCTACAGAATCAAAGATTCCAACAGGTCCCCCCTCGGGCCCTCTCAGGTTCAGTAATTTGCTAGACCATCTCACAGAACGCAGGTAAACAGTTTACTTGCTATTACTAATTATTATAAAGGATTCAGCTGAGGAGCAGCCAAAGGAAGAGATGCATAGGGCAATATGGCATGAAGAATGGCATGGGAATGGCGTGAAGTTTCCACACCCTCTCCAGGTGCGTCACTCTCCAGGTAGCTCCCCAAGTTCATCTTCCTTGATGCTCTCCAGCACCTTCAGTCAGTCTTTGTGAAGACTTCCTTACACAGATCACGTTGTTGGCCACCAGTGATTGAACTCATTCTCCAGCCTCTCTCCCCTTCCCAGAGGTCCAGGGGTGGGGCTAAAAGTTCCAGCCCTTTTTAAAAAATTTTTATTTATTTATTTATTTATTTGACAGAGCAATCGTAAGTAGGCAGGCAGAAAGAGGAGGAAGCAGGCTCCCCACTGAGCAGAGAGCCCAATGCGGGGCTCGATCTAAGGACCCTGAGATTAATGACCCGAGCTGAAGGTAGAGGCTTAACCCACTGAGCGACCCAGGCACCCCATGTTCCAGCCCTTTAATCACTGGGTTTGTGATACTCTAGGATACTCTAAGATACTCAAGGATTGGGTAGGTTCCTTCGGCAACCGGCCCCCATACTCCTAGACTCACCGCAGTAACAGAAACTCAGGAGTGGTTGCAAAAGGGCCTGGTTATGAATGACAACTATCATTTGGGAAATTCCGAGGGCCCTAGAAACTCTGTGCCAAGAACCTGGGAGGAAAACCAAATACTAATTTGTTATATAACATTAGGAACTCTGTGTCAGGAACAGGGTCAAATATCCAATATGTATATTTTTTATGACATTTGAGCTGGAGACTGGGTTTGGGTTTGGGATCCCCTGAGCCAGGCTGTTCTTGAACCCTGCAAATCCCGTGAGTGATTTTGAGGACTGGTGTGCTTTTATTTTATCATTCGCTAACATTGTAACTGGAAGTATTTTTGGTGCCTATTAAAATGTCATTCAAGTATTCACTAGGTGCAGGTGCTGAAAAATCTGCCTGAAATTCATTAACTTTGGAGCAGAAGTTAAATGTGACAAAACATGTCATGGAGAAGCCCACTGTGCTCCGCCAATCCCCCGCCCTGGCAACTGTGGAGAGAGAACATGGCAAAATATTACAAAGCCAATGATGGAGAAGATTTAAAGCAACTCTCAGCCAAATAAATAAATAAAATCTTTAGGGGCACCTGAGTGGCTCAGTCAATTAAATGTCTGACTTAATTTTGTCTCAGGTCATGGTTTCAGGGTCCTGAGATGGAGCCCCCGTGACAGGCTCTGTGCTCAAGTTGGAAGCCTGCTTGAGATTCACTCTCTCTCTGTCCCCCTAAAAAAAATTTTTTTAATCTTTAAAAAAATAAATAAAACATTTTTAAAAAGGGGTGTCTGGGTGGCTCAGTGGGTTAAAGCTCTGCCTTCGGCTCAAGTTATAATCCCAGGATCCTGAGATCAAGCTCTGCATTGGGCTCTCTGCTCAGCAGGGAGCCTGCTTCCCTTCCTTTCTCCCTGCCTGTCTCTCTGCCTACTTGTGATCTCTGTCTGTCAAATAAATAAATAAAATCTTTAAAAATAAATAAATTTTTTTAAAAAAAAGAAGGCCCTGTCTTCCTGCTTCGTATTTATTTCTGCAGCAACAACCTTAAATTATGCGAGTTGAAAGTCACTTCCTGCCTAACCCAAGGCCACCCTTTACTACAAGGTCTCAGTACAAAGTCTTCCCTTGTTTACAGCTCCCGTCCCTAGGGGTGCCTGGAGCCTCACCTCTCCACCAAGGGGGGTTATTGCCCCTAATAGAGGTTAGAGCAGAGTGGGTCTGTCCAGCCACAAGGGTGGTTTTCTGGCAGGGAGGCTGCTCGGTCCCGTGTGGGCAGACCCCAAAGGGCCACGACAGTCTTTCAGCTTGCAGTTCTCCTCTCCTTGATGGCAGGAGCTTGCCATCAGCTCCGCGGACTAGAGGGGCTTCTCAAGCACAGACCTTAGCATTGGTAAATAAATGACTAACCTATGCAACCAAAACAGACGTCAGGCCCTGACCCAAGAGTAGACCATCTCTTCTTCCTTTTCTCTGAAAGTGCCTTTCAGCAGCGAACGCCAACTTTAGCTACCTCTCTCAAACATGGCACTGTCAGTGAATAAGGAACAGAAACTTCCAGGGCTAACTCGGCCCCCCCACACACCGCCACCCCACCCCAGGGCCTTGGCACAGCTCTGCCTTGAAGAGACTGGAGTTCTGTTTGCAGCCTGGAGGCAGATCGCCCCACCCACCGGGCCCCCTAGATATCCTGAGGCTGCCCATCCATCCCTCCCGTGTTCAAGGAAGGCCTTGGCCCCTGAGCCCATAACTCCTCCCTTGTAAGTCCCACCCCAGGGCTGTCACATCCAGCAGGCTGGTCCCAGAGCTCTGGCCCTCCCCCATTATCCCTCTCCCCACCGCCCCCCATCTCAGCCACTTCTCTCAATATACCCGCGATCCTGCACCCTCACCATCCCAAACTTTGGACTCTGCTTAGTTGGCAATTTTCCAAAACTTTAAACACTCATTCCAGCAGCAGGCACCACACTTGCTCTTTGACAGCACTCACTAGCCATCTTTCTGTGCTCTTCCTGGTGATCCTTCCTTCCTGGGCGTTCCTGGGCAGCCCAGACTTGAACCAGTGCCACCAACGGCCCCACTCCCTGTCCTCCTTGCAAACCTACCCGGCCAAAGACACGGTGGGCTCTCTGTGCCATGTTCTCTCTCTCTCTCTCTCTCACACACACAGGCTTAAACTATCAGACAATGTTCCCCAGGCATGAGTTTGGTGTCACTACAAATCTGTGGCCTGTAGCCCCCAGCGACCTCGGTGCTGCTGGCAGTTCTTCTCCGGGTCTCGAGTCCCTTTTCTAATTCTCTCAGAAGTGATTTCACACTCTCTTTAATCTCCCTGTGGGCGCGTTCCTACCAGTACCCACCCCTACTCCTCACCCATGACTCCTTTCCCACACTTCCCCGGATCCCAGTGCCCCCCACTCCTCCTCCGAGTGATAGGCTCCCTGCTGCCGCCCACCTCATGCCCCCACTTGCACCTGGGATCCCTCCTGGCCCATTCTCAAAGGACTGTGGTCCTCTGAGTAACGGCCCCCAAAGATGGCAAGTCCAGATCCCTAGAAATTGTAAATCTGACCTAGCTGGAAGGTCTTTTCAGAAGTGACTCCATGAAGGATTCTGAGGTGAGGAGACTTTTTTTGAGTACCCGGTGGGGCCTAAATGTCAGCATGTGTCCTTGTAAGATAAAGGCCGGGGGAGAGTTCACAGAGAGACAAGAGGAGGCCATGGGACCCAGGCAGCAGGTTTGGAGATATGTGACCCCAAGCCAAAGAACACCTGGAGTTTCCAGGAACCAAAGAAACAAAAACCAGATTGCCCTCTAGAACCTTCAGAGGGAGCATGGCCTCAACAGCAACACCTTGATTTCAGACTTCTAGCCTAGTGTCCTAGTCAGGACTCTGGGACATAGGAGGAAAGGCCGGCAGGACATGTGGCACTGAGGAAGGAGAAAGTTCTGTCCGTACCCAGCATGCACCACGTTCTGCTGGGGCTCAGCCCTGGAACGCAAAAAGGAACAAGAGCCAGGCGCTGCTGACTGGCACCCCACAGCCAGGGGCACAGCAGGGAAGCGGACAGGAAGGGATCAGACTTGCCTAAAGGAGATCTCTGAGTAGAAAGGCCTTTGACAGGTGTTTGGGCTTTTCAAGACTGCCAGGAACGTGTCACTTTAGGCAAGCAAGGGGCTCTTCTCTATAGCTTCTCTGGAAAGCAGGAAAAAGAACAACAGAAAGAAAAAGACCCAAGGAGTCATAGGAAATAGGCTGAGTGGAAATAATGGGGAGATCACTATGGGTGAGAGGCACTGGGTTCTAACCCTCTGTTCTGCTCCTCATGAGTGAGAGGGAGAATTCTTCAGGCTCAGACTGTCTCAGCCATGAGAAGATCTGTTTTGATTAGGAATAAGCCCAAGGAGCAAAGGGCCTGACGCTGAAGGGGCCATCACTGGAGGTGGCTTCAGTGTCACCAGAGTCACGAAGGTCCTCAGGCTCTACTTCTGTACTGTTTGGTATGGGCGCTGGGCGCTCCAAGAATTCAACTTCAAACTTGCAAGTGGCCGACTTCAATGCTGCCTCAGAGTCATCCCCAACAGAGATGTAGTGGACCCGCTCAGCCACACAGATCACAACTCAGGAGAAATCTGGCCCAACAAAGGTGGAGTCCATTGGTACCACAGGATGGCGGGCATTTTTGCTGTTCTCCCTAGGGCTCCTTTCAGAATTAAGGAAGGATTTCAGCTTTCGACCAGCTCCACGGATTTACGTCGGTCTGATTAACACTGATATTCACCAATGAACATTCAATATGAATATTTAGCTAGAGGCAGCAACCTTAATGGTGGATCATAAACACATTGGGGGAAAGGAGCAGATCTCCATACACTGTATACGTCAGAAGCCAGTGGATGTTGGAGGCAGGTGCTTCCTACCTCTCTTCAAAGATGGAGTTGCTGCAGCCTCATCCAAGATTATACCACAGGCTGCCCATCCTGGAAGCAAGCACTCAACTCTCCTCTCTATCACTTCACACCCCATCTTGGGTCCCAAGTGGGGTACCTGACCTACAGGGGAGAAACTAGTTCTATATCGCTGGGAAAAACACAGAAGGAACATCATGGAATGTTCTACTTAATGGGCCTGTGAACCTTCACAACCTGTTTTTCTGCGCTTTTCTGTTTTATAGGATTCTGTCAAAACTCTCTCCTGCTGTCACCACCTGCAGCCTTCAGGCCTGGACATGCCTTCTAACATTTCCCCTGCCCTGTTCGTACAGGTCCCTTGCACACTGGTCCCAGCCCATCCCCAAAAAAGTCAAAACAGGCTCTTGTGGTTTTATGTCAGCCTGAGGAGTGTAGGTACTTCCCCTATAAATTCAAGACAGAGAATAAGGCCTAAGGCTGACTGTTAACCTGCCAAATAATTTCTAGCTATAGACAAGAGGCATGCAGTCTTAGTCTCTTCTCCAAGAACTCAGTCTTGCAAATATGACGGAGTGATAGCAAGGGGACAGGTGGAGAGAGAAAGTGACAGAGTGCACAGTGAAAGGGAATCTGGCGCCTTGGGTGGAGGTGAGATTTTGAAATCGTGTCTGTAGGTTCAGAAAGAAAATATATGTTTATTCTTTTCCTTCCCAAAGATTGTTTATTGAGCCGACAAGCATGCCTGGCCGTTGAGACCAAAGCACAGGAGGCCTGACTGAAGTAATGCATTTGAGGGACTTTAAGCTCTAGATTGGATTTAAGGTACATGAATCTTACTTAGCCTAGATGGCGGTCCGCACTGCCAACGTGAAGATCATGTGGACATTAAAAGAGCCTCACCTGTGGTTATACGCATCGTACTTAGTCCTATCTGCGTCCAAGTTTGTGGTTTGTTCATTCATTCAACAAACACCTCCGAGCACTTATTATGGATTGGGTAGATGAATAAAACACAATCTCTGTCCTTAAGGAGCTCATTAGGCTACGATAATGTGAAACACATTCTCTTATGACAGACATAATGTGATGGGGTAAGGATTGAAGAGTGCTCAGGGGCTCCGGCCTGTTGGTCAGAGGGCTCCAGGGAGACAGAACCAGTGGGACATCATATATATTATAGGAGTACTGGGTAGAGAGAGATAGGTTGGTTATAAGGCATTGCCTCATGTGATTCTAGAAGCTGAGAAGGACCAAGATCTACAGTGGGCAAGCTGGAGACCAGGAGAGCTAACAGTGTAATTTCTAGTCTGAGTCTAAGTCCAAGGGCAGAAGAAGACTAATGACCCAACTCAAAGGCATGCAGAGAGACCAAATTCCCTTTTTCAGCCTGTTTGTCTAGTTAGGGCTTTTGTGGAGGGCCATTTGCTTTATTCAATCCACTGATTCACATGTTAATCTGATCCTGACACTTTTCTAGAAGGCCAACTCCCTCACAGTAATGCCCAGAATTATGCTTAATCTAATGTCCGGGCATCCCGTGGGCCCGTCAAGTTGACAAGTAAAATTAACCATCACAGGTAGGCAGAAAGGATAGAGCCTATAAAGCCAACAAAGGGGAAGCTAGAGGAATAGGAGGAAATTAAAAGGAGGTGGTAGGAGGGAAGTCACAGGGAGGGAGCCCTTCAATAAGGAAAGAGTGGCCAACAGGGATGGAATCTTCAAGAAGACAAGTACAGTAGAGACAGAGATGGACGCTGGGTAGGGTGTAAGGTCATTGGTGGAGAGGGGATGGGGATGGGGCAGAAGAGAGGTTAGAGCAGGTTGTGGAGTAAAAGGAAATGAAGTGGACACAGAGAACCCAAACAAATTTTTCTAGAAGTTTAGTGGTAGGGGGTAGAAAGAAGAGGAGGTGGAAGGGAATGGGCTCCAAGAAGAGGGTTTAGTTTTTGGTACTTTTTCCTGAGAGACTTGCATATATTTCTTTGTGATGGGAAGAACCTGTAAGGGAGGGAAAGGCTGAAGTCAGGGCCAGGCCAGGAGGATCGTCCCTCAGACTGGTAAGCTGTGCCTCTTCCTTTCTCACCAGTCAGAAGGAAGGATGGCAAGAAGCAGAGGGAAAGCCATGGGATTCGGTGGTGGGAGCCCAAGGACACTCCCATCTGACCCACGGCCATTATGTCCTGCCAAGAAGGCTGGGTCTACCCAGGTCCACTTAAAGCAGTTGGAGATCAGGTTAGTGATGTGGTCTCTCTCTGCCTGTTTCCCCATCTAAAATATGGGACAATGATACCAACCTCAGAGGGTTATCATGAGAATTCATTAAAACCCTGCATTTAAGCATGTTCAGTAAATGTTGGCTACTGTGCCTAGTAATTATTACCATGAACGCTATTATTAGTATAGCTATCTTTAGTTGTAAGAATTAATTGTCAAGTCTATTCTCTTGGTCTCTCCGGGTTTTCCTTTTCAGTTTTTAGAGACAAAAAAAAGGTCGACCAATTGTTCCCTGGTGCCATGCCCTCAGCCTAGAGGATCAGCCCACGCCCACCCCTGTCCAGAGCAACCAGCTCTTCTGCAGAGCTACCCTCTTCTGCCGAGAGCAGAAGACACATCTCACGAATGCAGTACTTAAAGAAGAGAGGACACTTATTGGTTGGGTGGACAGCTGAGCAGATCTGGAAGGTTTTCACCTGAGAAGGGTGCATACGCATATGATCTGCTGGACACTCGCGCTAAGATGGGAGCTGAGACACATCAGGTTGGCTCCATTCCAGCGCCGTGGGTAAGTCTGGATTCTAGTGTATCCCTGCCTCCAGTCTACTGGGGAGCCTGCCTCTTGGTTAAAATGTTTAGGTTCCGCTCACTTCATAGTAACAGGCTGGGACCTTCCAAGTCCCACTCATGTCCTGAATGCCATCCCATCTCAAGGCATCCAGAACAGAGGCACGGCCAATGAGGGCTGAGTCACTCCTCTGTCATGAATACCTTCCCATTTTCAAATATCTTCTTCTAAAAATACAGTCCATAAATGCATCACCACATGGAAACAAGAGACGGGAGCCTGGAAAGTTCAATCTCAGAGCCTGAAACTTCCCCTAAACCAACTACAAAGCCCAAACACATTTTTGACCTTCTAGAAAAGTATCAGTGTGGAATGGAGGCCTGTGTTCTGACCTCACTGACTACAAGAATTTCCTCCTCCTGGCCAGCATATCTTCAAAGAGCCCCTAAGTTTCCAGCATTGATGAGATTTCCTCACAGGAGGTCTGTGTGCATCTTTTCCGTGTCCCTCTCTGCCTTCGAGGTCCCTCAGGGTGGCTCTCTAAAGTGGCCCACCCCAGCTTCATTTGGGGAGGCTCTCCTGCCATGTGTTCTGGAAAAAGGGAGTGGGCCTGTCTAGGAAAGATTCCTCTCAGTTAGCATGAGTTCTGAGTCACATCCTGAGAGGGCTGACGGGGAACCAAATTTCTCCATTGCAGATTGTTTCTGAGGAACTCCATTCTAGAGTGAGTGACCACACCTCTCAGCTGGCCCAGGACGGTCTGGGTTTCTGGTGGTTGTTCAGTGTGCATATTAACAGCACTCCTTGCCATTCTCAAGTGTTCTAGTTTGGCAACAACTTTACATGGTTATCCTTGGTCTAGCTGATGGCTGTGACACTTTTGAGCTTCTAGAGCCTCGTGGCATTGGCAGTTGGTTTATTCTTGAGTTTTCCCCTGGGCTGAAACCTAATGAAGATCTTGTCACTTTGAGGAGAAAGAATAAGGGACATTTGGAGGCATAAACCTCTTTTCATACCACCCTCACACTGGAGAGATCTCAGCCACTTTCGGATGGCATCTCCCAGTCACAAGTCTTTCTAGTTCGTAGGACCAGAGGACTGTTCCAGAGCAAGAAATGTCCATATCAGAGGCTTCTAGCTTTTGAGGAGAGAGAGGGGTCTGAGGGATTAAGAAGCCTTAGTATCTTGCTCTCCCCTGCTAACTGGCTGAGGCCTTCCTGGTCAACTCAGGCCCCCAGAGAGCAGCTTGGGCCTTTCAAGGATGGGAGATTTTGTCCAGTGTCCCTTGAACAGGGACCAGGAACCTCAAAGAGAAGAGTCTGAATGGGCCCCAGGGTCTGAACACATTAGGCACTTTATACGTATCTGTTGACTAGAGTGAGAAGGTGGTTCTTGTCCATGTTTGTTTGTGTGTGTGTGTGTGTGTGTGTGTGTGCGTGTGTGCATGCACAATTGAGTGAGTGAGTGTGTGCGGGACTGGGCTTGTTGTCAGGGAGGTGCCCCCCCCATCCTTGGGAGGGAACCCTAGGAAATGACCCATAAGACGACATGACCTTGAGACGGAGAGTGACAAAGAGCAACCGAGGTTTCAATCTATGACTGACAAACCGGCTCATCATAATTTTCCGGAATGAAAACATAGGGAGCACATTAAGAAAGCTTTCCCAGTTTGTGGTACTCAGTACCTGTCACTCCAAGGACAGAAGGCATCCCGGGCCCAAGTCCTAGACAAAGCCACAAAGGACATCCAGGAAACATGAAGGAAAAACCACACACACCAGCAAGACACTGATGACTTCAAGCAGCAGGATGTTCCTCTGGAGCAAGAAGTCCATGCACTGGAGACGGTGAGGTGCAGTACCCAACTTGGCCAACCACCCCTCCTCAGACAACAGCTTCTACCCCAACTCCAAGGGAAGTGCCATCTCTGTCTTTGCCCGAGGCTCTGACTCTGGTTTGGGGGCAGGCACGGAGCCGCAGAGCAGGGAGGAGCTGCAGATGGAGACAGCTAAGCTCCCTCTTTTTTCTCAAACTTGATCTTCACATGGAAGCTCTTGGACAACAGCTCTCATTCTCCTTCCCCATCTCAACAATTTTTTTTTTCTGATGTTTCCCTGCAAGGATTCCCTGTCCTCACCAGGAATTTTTAAACCAAGACACCCCAACTTGGCAGCTTTTGTTTTGGAGGACAGATGGCCGGCCCTCCGACCGGCCACCAGCTCCTCCACTGCCGTCCCCCTCCTGGCCCCCGGCACATGCCCCAAGGACTCCTGCCCCTAACAGGCCTTTCCTCCAGGGGCCTCCTCACCTCCGTTTGATAGACTTGGTGAATCTGTGGACTGCTCTACTTTAAGAAGATGACTAGTTTGGAGTCATCAGAATTAATCCCCCTATTTTTTGAGGATCTATTTTTCTTCTAAAAAGCTATTTACCTGCCTATTGAAAGGCCAGATCCTTGAAGAAGTCTGTGGTATAAAAACAAGTGGGGACAGAGTTGCAGCACTGTCATCAGCCTGTTTCACTCCTGCTTCTCTCAGCCAGCCTCGGGGCGGTGCATGACACTCGTGTGGTATGTGTGGGGGACAACAGGCAGCAGTGTGGTATGTGTGGGGGACAGCAGGCAGCAGTGAAATGGTAGCCGCCAAGGGAGGGTAAGGGGTGGGACAAGGAGGGAGGATCAGGTCAGGGAGAGGTTTTGGATTGGGGGCCAGTGACAATGTTTTGATATACTTTCCTGCTACTGAAACCTGTATCTGAGTGAATTGTCTCTATTTCTGATGATGTCGGTATTGCAAAGTGGCAAATTCATAAAGCAATGATCAGATTTTCCTTTCTTTCCTTGTGCATTTCTAAGAAACAGAGCCAACCGATTTTGTATGTAAATACTAAGAGCAATTGACCAGATACTAAACCCGTCCCCCAGAGCAGACCCTCCCCACCCTCACCCCACTCCCCTTCCACCTGTCCTGGAACCCGCTCCCAGTGTGTGACCAGCCCTGATCCTGGTGAAGGGGTTTGTGTGTTTAGGCCATATTTCTTTGTCTTTTTCCTACTCCATTCCTGGCATTTGCTGATTTCCAGCATGTACTGTGTAGTCTCAGTCCATGTTTGATTCCCTCACGTGGAAGTAAAAGGTACGTTGTACATACTGCCCAAGAATTGTCTTGCAAGTTAAGTCTTTCCCCTTTACTATAAGACTATAAATAAAAACTTATTTTATCCTTTTAAAAAAAAATTTTGTTGATTGGATAAGTACGTCCACGAAGAAGAGAATGACAAATTCAGAAATATCTGGAGTTCTATTGTGGGCTGGCAGGAAGTACATCCTCGCACACACCTGAGAGCACTCAGGCTCTCCCACTGGCCACAAACCCCCCGGAGCTGCAGGGAGAACAGATGAAGAGGCCATGTATGCACACAGCTGAGTTTCCATGTTCCGATCCCCGGTCTAGCAGGTGTTCTGATGGGAAGGTTGTCCTCAAGGCTGTACTCCTCCTCCGTTGCCTCATTCCAGTCCCACCAAGGCAGTGAACTGGGATCCCTCAACTTCCTTGAGCACAGAGGGGCTGGGTGGTTCACTGGGGAGTAAGCCTTATTTTTCCCTCTCCAGCCCTCTTTGGTCTACTTGTATCAACTTCACTTTGCCTTGGGCTCCCTTTCTCCCAAGATCCTGAAGGCAACAAGGTTAGAAGTCCAAAATAGACTTTAACGCAAAAAGCATCAGCAGAGACAACTAAGGTCATTTCCTAGTGAAAAAATAACATTTGGACCATTTCCCATCTGGGGCTGTGGTTAAGTGTCATTGGCAAAGCATAATGCTCCTAGAAACATTCTTGAAGGTTGGGAAGGCTTCAGGCTCTGGCTTCTCCCCAGTGTGCAGGCCTTTCCTGGGATGCCTACTTGAAAGATTCTGGTGTGGGCTAGGAGGGAATGTCCACGTAGCCCGTTTTGACTCTGGGCCTTAGGCCTGCCTCCAGCCCAGGAAGGAGGCACACTCCACAGGGGCCAACACTAGGTTACAAGGGTCTACATTGGGCTTTGTCGTCATCAAAAGCACATGTTTGCCTTTACCTCTCTTTGTTGGGCACCTCAAAAGGAGGAAGGGCTGTGTTGAGGCAGAATTCAAGCCTGAAGATCAACCCCTTCTTTCATCTGTTCCCAAAGGCTGGTCAGTACCTAGGGGTAGAGGCAAAAATGGTGAAAAATTAAGGCCAGACCAGGCCTTTAGGGTAAAATTTCAGAACCAGGCTCCTTCCATTACCCAGCCAGAAAGATCCGATCCTCAAAAGTGGCCCCGTACCTGGACATTTCCAGTCCATCCTGGGGGCCCAGCAAGGTCCTGAGGCTGCCAGGAACCTCTTTCTCTCCATTCCGATTCTGATACCTATATATAAAATAGATTCCCTCAAATTCTCTCCATTCCGATTCTGATACCTATATATAAAATAGATTCCCATAAACAGACATTTTTCAAAAGCTTGAAAACCACAGAGAGTCTACCTAAAGCTTGAGAAATGTAAGCCTTGAGCTTATTTTCCCTGACATGGGAACCCTGCCCAGTAGCATTCCCTAACAGTGACTGCCAAAAATGGGCAAGATTAGCCCCCTTGGGCAGCAGGCCATCTCCCTGATACTCTGCAGGCCCCACCGCAGGCCCCACCGCAGGCACCCAGACCCCTCCCTCTCCCCTCCAGTCAAGTCTGTTGCAAAGACAAACAAAAGCAGGCTTCTGCGGGCTTCCTGAGTCAGTCCTCCCCACTGGAGGGAGAAGAAAACCGGAAGAGCAGAAGACAATAAGGAAATACCTCCTAAGTCAGGCCAACTGCTTCTAATGGTGAAGGAAGCCAAGTTCTGCCTGGTTGTCTCCCAGCCTTAAACAAAGCCATCTCTGCTAATCCTCTGGAAGCTCTGCCTCCCTGCAGAGGACTCTGGGAGGCCTGTGGGGTCACTTCCGGGTTCCTTCCCGACAGCCTCTTACCTGCCCCTCTCCGGGGCCCTTCTCTCTCCAGCCCTGTCTCTCCTGCCCTTTCCCTTCAAGCCACTGGAAAGGGCTCAGACTCCCCGGCGCTCCTTGCAGTGGCTTCTGGCCCCTGGTTCCTCCGAGGCTTCTCCCCTGGCCTCACTGGGCCTCCAGAGCACCTTCCAGTCCCACTGAGCCTGGGACGCTGCCCCAGCTTGGCTTTCTGGGAGCCGGTCTCCACGGGCCCCGCTCACATCACGGACTCTTCCTGTCTGCCTCATTTGCAGCTTTTAGCATCCACTCTTGCCCCTCATTGCCAGTTCTCTTCACAGAGCAGCAGGTGTACCTTTTAAACAGAACAATCACACCTGGCCCGTCCCTTTCTCAGAAGCCCCCAGTGGCTGCTTCTCAGCTTCAGAGTCACATCCAAAGTCTTCCCCAGGGTCCCCACACCCTGGATGGGCCTAGGGCTCCTCTCACCCCTGGGCTCTCACCTTCCATCCTGCTCCTCCAGCCAGACTGGCCTTCTTGCTGTTCCTTAAATACGAGCTCAGGCCCAGCTCAGCCTCATTGGCCCCTCTGTCCTCGGAGTCTTCCCTAGATGTCCACATGGCTCCCCTCTGCCCACGGAGTTGCATCTCCACTCTGGTTCCTCATTGGCAAGGCTTGTTCTGTGACTGCCTGTCTACCCCATTGTGAATCAGTTTACACTGAGTTCACAGATGTGCATCGCGGCATACATTGCCTATAGCCTATAAGTCGCCGTTGGCCACCGTCTCCTTCACCAGAATGTTCATTTGTGGGCGGGAACTTTGTTGGCCTTATTCATTTCTGCAGTTCCAGAACCTGGAATTCTGATACACAGTAGGCACTCAATATATATGTTAAATGATGAATCAAGGATGAAAATATATACTTAAAACATACATTTCTGCAGTGCCTGGATGGCTCAGTGGATTAAAGCCTCTGCCTTCAGCATGGGTTATGATCTCAGGGTCCTGGGATCGAGCCCCGCATCGGGCTCTCTGCTCAGCAGGGAGCCTGCTTCCCCCTCCCTCTCTCTGCCTGCCTCTCTGTCTGTTTGTGATCTTTCTGTCAAATAAATAAATAAAATCTTAAAAAAAAAAATCAAACATATATTTCTTTAAAGTAAACTTTACGTCCACGTAGGGCTTGAACTCAATGCCAAGATCAAGAATCGCATGTTCTACCAACTATGCCAGCCAGGCACCCCTATTTGCCAACATTTTGACATAGGACCACAGCCTTTTCTTTGAGCCTGGTGCCCTCACTTGGGATCCTTGCTGTCTCTTTTTTTGCATAAATCACACCTATAAAGTGTTATCCACTGTTTTAAGTTTCAACTTCTTAAGAGGTGGCATGAAATTTTAGAGTCCTGAAAAAGACTTCCAGGACAGAATTCTTCCATATTCTTCTGATTTTCCCCCAACCTCCCCACACTTAAAGGAAATCTTTAAATCAATTTTCCTTTATTGAGTCTTTCCAAATAATTTCACTTAGTTCTCAAAGAAATAGCCCTTTCTTTCCATACTCATTGTATCAGTTTACATAATATTAAGTTGGTTGACATAGTAGGTAACTAAATTACTTAATTACCTTAACATGTACTATGGGCATAAACTACTTTAGGAACAGACACCACACAACTCAAAGGGGTGTGAGCGAGCTGGAGGGCTGCCACGTTCACTGGGCCTGGCACGTCGACTCAGAGGAGGGTGGAAAATAAAACCTGTTCTGCTGTATAAAAATCCTGGCACAAGCACATGGCCACTCTGATAAAAAGTAGTGTGGACCCCACCCAAGAGAATGGGCAAAGCAAAATTAGGTCAGCTCAGTGCAACAGGGATCCAAACAGAACCAGACAAGAAATTTCCTTCTGCTTCTCCTGGCCAAGGAAATACCCAACGTGCAAAGGAACTGGAGTTTGCTTATAGCCATGATGAAAGTTGGGTTTTGATAGGTGTAATTATCTCGTATCATCAGTTAATAAACAGAACATAGTTCTCACTCTCTGGGAAGAAGGACAGAACAGTGATTCTCAATCCTGAATAAATTATTCCCTCCAGGTATGAAGACTTCTGAACCCAGAATGACCCTAACATTAGACTCTTGCTTTCTTCACCTGGTAACATTTTATACCAAACCCAGATGTCTCAACTACCCTATTGTTGTGCCCATCCATCTCCCCTGTGCTGATGCAGATGTTGGCCTTGGCTATGGACCTCCTCCCCAAGCACACTCACCACCCCATCATTCACTGAGATCCTCTCCCTACTGGCGAGAAACTGTGGGATCAGTAATGGGCTCTAAAAGCAACATCCCATGTTTATGATCCCGCAGGCGTTTCAGCTACAGCTTTCAAATCCTCCTGTGGAATGGGAAGGATGAAGGTCAAAGCCAAAATCCTTTCCTCTGGGGCACTCCCACGCATGTGTATGACCCTTGCTTTCATCAGACCATAGCTGAGGTTCACACCCTGCCCTCTTTGGTGCATTGGCAGGTCAGTTTGTTAGATGCAGATGTGAGCCAGTTCGGCTGCTCTGACTGACATTACAGGGCCCACGTCGGGATGACCTGAGAATGGTGGCAGGCAGGGGAACCTCTGAAGCCCACGGAAAGGGTTGTTCCAGTGGCAAAACCTGGATGTGACCCGTAAGCACCATTCACAGGTGAGAAGGGGCTGCTACATGGGAAGATAGAGCCTCCAGCCTGCCTGGAGGGCACAAGCCCTTGCTGGGACCTCAACACCAGATGCCAGGCAACATCTAATCTGTGTAACCACTTCCTGGGCTCCGAGTCATTTCTCCATCATTTGGCTTCCTTTGGAGTTTGCTTAAAGGGAGAACATGCTCTTCAGTCCAATGCATGTACTTGGTCTGTTTGATAGGTATATTTTCAATGATAAATTAGGAGCCTCTCCGTTTCCTTTTCAGCATGTGTCTGAGTCCCATCACCTTGAAGGTCTAATAAGAGGGTTTCTGAACTTGTGAGGCTTAAGGCCAGACCCCTGATAAACATCTCTGTGAGGCTTCCCCACGTGTGGTCCGCCAGCCCCAGCGATGGAGATGCAGGCGAGGTTCTCCGACTGGCACTGCGAGGCATCCCAACACCCAGCCTCAGCTCAAATCAATTAGAAGCAGAATCTTTGGGGGCAGGACCAGGACAGTAGCCTTTCTTAGAAGACCCCCAGGAGATTCCGAGCTGCTGGAGCTGAGAACCACTGGCTATGTGTCTCTCTCTTTCCAAGATTAAGACAGAGCCCTCAGGTTCTGGAACCAATTCAGTCTTTTGATCTGTATTCTACTAAGCATTTGTAGACTTAATAGTTACCATAGACTGAGGCCTTAATGTATGCCAGATACTCTGTCATGTACGTCCATATACAGTATCGGAAACCTATAAATAATCCTGAAAGGTAGATAATTGTTATTCTCATTTTTAAGTGTTTTATTTTATTTGTTTAGCTAAGAAGACAGATTCTGAAAGGTGAAGTTGAACAAAATTCACACAGGTGGGTCAGTAAAGAAGCCAGTATTTCCATCTAGGTTTAATCTGATTCCGAAGTTCAAGCTTTCCCCACTAGGCCATGCTGTCTCTCAGCCTTCAATGACTATAAGAACTATGGGTCGAATGTTTGGATTTGAAGTGCTTTTTCCCCCAAATTCCATCCATAGAGAATCTGGGCCTGGGAAGACTATTCTTCCAGCGGCTATTGACATGAAAATAACTGTCTGTTCAAGAGGCTCAACACATTTGCTAGCGTAATCTAATTTTGGAGAACAACAAACTAGAGGATGATTTTGAGATAAATTACATTTGTGTTTTCAATCAAGGGGTCAATGATTATGTAATAACCCATCCTCTTTGCTTATTTTAATCCTTGAGGAAATAGTAACCTTACCCATTAAACTCCCTCTGGCCCTGATTTTGGAGACTTATTGCAAGGCCTGGATCTGACCATCTCAGGCACGGGACAATGGAATTAGGTCATAAGCCATCGAAACAGAGAGCCCTTCTAATTGCAGAAGTAGCTCCCCAGGGATAAAGAATCCATAGAATTACCCTAGAAGAACTTGTGGGGAGAGACCTCCCTTCACTCTCCACACCCCCGGGCTGACAGCCCCGTTTGGGGTCACCCCAGGGTTGGCCACACAGGCTCTGGGTTCTATAACAATTGTGACAAGACCAAAGAGCCGAGTTGAGTTACGCAGTCACCAGCTCATGTAGAACTTTGAAAAAAATCACACGTAGCTTATGAAGGTAACATCCCCTTGTAAACTGGACAAGGAAGTTCCACAGGCAGCGTCAAGGAGGAGCACGATGTTGGCGATATTAGCCCACTCTTGGGGTACTCCCAGCCTGAACCCTGAAATACTATTCTATAGAAACAACTGATAAGTATAATGGTTAGCACAGTGCCTGGAGCTTCATGGGAGGTTCACAAGTATTTGCTGAGTAAATGAGGGAGTTGGGGACAGAGACGACATCTCCCCGGGATTTTTTGTATTAATGGAATTATTGCGTTGTATAAATCTCACAAGGATTCCCAAGTGAGGAAACTGAGCTGCAGGGAGCACAGAGCTAATACGTGGGAAGCAATTTCCAAATCAGTTCTGCCTACCTTTGGGCCTCATACTCTTCTCTGTATCACCTACAAGAGTATCACGAGAGACGACATGCCGTCTGTCTGGCATGATGGGCTCCAGCTTTCGCCCAGCCATCCTCCCTATACAAGGTCTCTGGTTTGGCCTCGAAAGAGAAACCCAGGCAGAGGCAGCGGCATGCTCAAAGGCCCCAAGGAGGAAAAGCTCAGGACCTGGCGGGGGAGGGGAATGGTCCACCGTGCCATGGACCGACTCCAAACCTGCTGCTTCTGGGTCCAGATCTCGGCTTTGCCACTTCGTTCGTGGTGTGACTCTGCCAGCGAGAGCATTAACTGTCCACACCTTCATTTCCTCACATGTACAACGAGAAGCCATCTGCCTCCCTTCAGGCTTGGCACACGATCTCCCCTGTCACTTATGAACAAGCTGGAGCTTTCCAGAGGAGAAAACCATCCCGTGGCAGGAAGGTAGGATGAGACGTTGCAAGTGGAGGGTGAGGCCCGATGCTCCACAAATACTGGCTCTTATTTTTAGCATTGGGGGGCCCATCAAGCAGTCCAATTTGACTGCAGGTAGGATACGGGCAGAAGCATCTCTCTGTTCAGAGCACTTGGCACTGCTTGGTATCTATTAGACATCCATTAGAACACAGCCCCATAACCTCATGGACCCTTCCAGGTAAAACAGAGGACGTCATAGGTAAGGATTACAGGAGATGAAACAGCCGAAAGCGTGCTGTACAAGGCCTGACATGTGTAAATGTTGCACGAATCTGGCTTCCTCCAGAGGCAACTCCAGGCCTGCTGGTCCTTTCCGAAGCAAGGCAGTACAAGCTTAGTATTTTTCAAACTGAGGTCCAGGGAACACAGGCATTCCGTGGGATGCTAATAGTGATCTAGGACAACCTACCAGAAACTCAAACCCTAAGCACTGCTGTGTAGTTGTCTATGCTGGTTTTCAGGAAGGCGCCGCTGAGACAGGAGCACAGAGATTCAATCAGTACAGCCCCGGGATCAGGAGCAGAGAGGCAGATGGATGAAACCAAAGAGAGGATCCCAAGGAGCCACAGGTTCATTGTGAATTTCCATACACAATAGAGATGGCGTTTTATCAACTCGATGGGGAAAAGACTTTTTACTAAGCGAACGGCACTGAAAAAACTAGCTAGCTGTTTCATTTCCGCCTTTCATTCCACACATCAAAGATTCTACAATGTACACGGAAAACAGATGTAATGATTTTTAAGTCATTTTCGAAATCCCCATCTAAGGACCATTCAAACTTCCACGCTCAGCAGAAACAAAACAAAACAAAAAACCTCACTGTTTAAACACAGCAGTAAAGCAATGCGTGTTTAGGGTTCCTGAAGAATCAGCCACACGACCTCCTTCTGCCCGGCAAACTTATTCCGTTTCGGAGCTTGTGTGTTTGCCCGCTGCCCCAGTGGCCGGAATGCTCTCCATCCAGCCCCGGCATGGCTGACTCTTTCTCATCCTTCAAGTTCAGCTCCAATGTGGCCTCCTCAGAGAGGCCTTGCCTGTCACCACCTCATCTGTGGCGGGCCTCACCCAATTCAGTCACTGTAAAACACGGCCCTGTTCATTCCCTCCCCACACATCACAGTGTCTAATGCTCTGTCTTGTTTGCCCCCGTTAGAGCGCACACTCCTTGAAGGCAGCCAGTCTCATTCACTTCTTTATTGCTCGAAATAGTGCCAAGGACAAACTACCTGCTTAACTGGATTTTTTGAATGAAGCAATGAATGAATGACCCCTTCCTCGGTTTAAGTATCTGTCCAGTGTCTGAGCGACAGTCTCTTTCAAGAAAGCTGACATGTTTTTCTCTTAACCGTAACAGAATCCTTATCAATACATGTTTTCAATCTTCTGTTTTATTTTTAAATGCCTGCCCACCTGTGCTTGGTTTCTCTCTCGTATCTCTTGAGTTGAAGAAATTCTACTTATTGTAAAACTAGGTCTTTGAAAAGGCACGGGTTCATAACTTTCACAACTAATGTGTTAGCTGATTTTATTTAATACTTTGACAGATACTGCCTCCAAACCCTTCTTTGTTCACTTTCTGATGCATGCTTAGCCTGCTGGCCCCACATTCAGGGGTTCATGGTGGACTGTCATAGGGGAAAGGGGCTCCATTGGTCAGTGTTCTGTCTACACAGACTGCAGAAAGGACATGCCTGAGTGTGCTGCTCTCTATGTGCCAGACAACACGTCCTCTCCCTGCTTCTATGTCGTGTGCTCACAGCAGCATCAGACCCAGACACATACCCGTGAGAAGACTAACCTCCTGTGGCTATGAACCCCCCTTACATGATGTGACCTGCTCCCAACACCTTTCCCTATTGGCATCTCTAGGCCTAGAATTCCTTTCTTCTCTTTTCACTCTTCCCTCTGGACCTTGAACATCTGCCTGACTAAAATGCTTTTCCTGAGTAAATATGCACTCTAGACGATAGTTCTCCTCAGCAAAGTCACACAGAGAAGAAACAGGAGAGTGACTGTGGCTGATCGGATTTCCCAAAGATGGCCACAGTATCTCCCATCTCACCTGCTCTCCCTGGGGTGTGATGCTGACATTCCTCCTGCCACATGATGTGATTTATATCCACTTCCCTTCCATCTGGGTGATGTTGTAAGGCTGAAGAGATGCTGGGTGACTTCTGAGAAGAGATCACTAAAACACCATATACTTTTGCCTTGCTCTTTGGGGATGCTTCCTCACGGATCCCAGCTGCCATGTTCTGAGTTGAGTTTGAGGTGTCTGTGAACATCACTGGAAGCATGTGGGTTCCAGGTACCCCGGCTAGAGGTGAGACTCTGGTAGCCACTGGTGTCAGGTGCTGACGAACGCTGTCCAGAATTGTGAAGAGAAGGGAGCGAATGACCTAGAAGAGAAACCTGGAGAACACCCCCTCACCCCCAGGCCCCAAGTGGAACCCTTCCCCCATGCTGACTTCCACAGCTAATTCTTCAATCAGATCCTTTAGATTCTAGCCCCCCACCCCCAACCTCCATTTCTGACGCCACCTTGTCTAGGCTCTGGTGACTTCTTGATTGGATTACTACAAGTTTCTCATTGGTCTTCCCCTTCTAATCAGGACGGATTGGCGTCCACACTGCAGCTAAACATCATTCTGAGAAATTAGTCATCGACTTGAAATCTTTCAGAAGTCCTCTAGGTCATTTTCATAAAATCCGAACTTAATAGCTTAATAAATCAGGGCTTTGGGATTTAGAACTCGACCTTTCTTGCTCCATGTCACCCAACATAGTCTGCTGCAGCCACACAAAACCCAGAGTGCTCCAGTATGCAGGGTTCTGCAGGTGCCCTCCCCCATCTCCTTTCCTTAAACCTGATGCCTCCTCCTCTCTCCTTTCCTGGATCCGAATAACCTTACTTCTTGAATGCTCCATTCAAGTAGCATTTCCTCTGGGAGGCCTTCCCTGCCCAGCAATCTGATTTAGATGCTCTTCTTGTGTTCCCACATTATCTTATTTATGTACCCATTATGGCTCTCCAACACTCTGCATCATTGCAATTCATTATTGATGGGTCTGTTTCCTTCGCTGACCTGAATACACAAAGTCTCATTCAACTTTGTGTTCTCGGCAGCTGGCGCAGTAGACATGTAACTACGCACCAAATTAGGACATCATTCCTAACATTTATTGAGTGCCTTCAAAGTCATCCTTGCTCCCTGAATCCTCGTCTCACTATGTGTGAAGTGGACACCCACAGAATTTCTCTATTCTGACAGGAGTCTCCTCAAGCGGGGCTGTGAAGGGGGCTCTGCCTGTAGAACCCGTGCTCTTGACCACACCACATGACCTCTGGCCTCCTTCTGGATATTTTACTTACATTTCGTCTTGTTTTTTGTTTTTTTTTTCCCAAAGAACTTTACATTCTGCATTGGAAGCTCCCTGAGCACAGGAGTCATGCCTTCTTCATCTTTATGTCCCTTGGAACAACGGATACGACGCTTTTCCCATAATGCCTCCTTCCCCTCAGTCATGACCTACCTAAGAAATCAGTGTGGGGTTTCATACCAAGTTTCTAAAACAACACTATTAGAGCAACTGTGACCCTGAAGTGTACCAAATGTATCTCAAGTCCGTTTTACAAGCTTCCTACGTAATACTGTTACGTCTGCCATTTTGTGAATGAGGAATGTGGGCTCAGGAGGCTAGGAGGTGGGAAGCAGTATGGTCACCAAGGGGCCAACAGGGGCTGGGAGAGAGACCAAGACCTTGGCCAGAGACACTTAAGGGGATTCTCCTGGAGACACACACCACGTGGGACCGAGGGTTGGAAGCCCTCCCAACCGCAGATGAGACAGTACCCCCTGCAGCCCACAGCCAGCCATGGTGGTGGTGGTGGCGGGGGGGGGGGTCTTCAGATCTCTCTAATCCAGGATTTCATCTCTATGCCTGCATTACATTCACTTCACAAAACTTCTTTCCACAAGTTTTCAGGAGGACCAGCATTTTTTTTGCCTTAGTCTCAGGTGTCTCCAGGATCCTTAAATGGATCAACTTTCCATAAAGGAAAGGAAGCTTTTTGAATGCCAGAACAAATGATACATTTTTTTCCAGTAAAAGCTTTCAAAAGGCCCCAGCGTTCTTCAGCATGAGGTGTACATTATCTCTGTCTGTCCTCAGTTATTAAATGCCTCAAAATCACTGCAGACTCTGAGAGACATTCAGTGAGTTCACCCAGAGTAATTACCCCAGAAGTACAATGGTCGTTTCAGCTTTCTACCAAATCTTCACGTCTGAAGTTACAGCTTTGGACGTGGGGCACGTGGGGTACAGTCTGAGCACAGGAATTTCGCTTCCTCGGCTGGGCCTGTCCACACTGCCTGGCAGTGTTGGCCTATTAAGTGCAAATGCTTGTAAAGTTGTGGTACCTCCATACCACGGAGCACTGTGATCTGACCCCCCAAGCCTGGTCCTCTTCGTAGGCTCCCAGCAAAAGGCTCCTCTCATCCCGGTTGTGTGAGCTAAGTCCTGACACTCCCCTTCCTGTGTCCCCAGCCAGCTGACTTGGTGCCAAGTCCTGACCCCCTGAGGCCTCATCACACTCACTCTGGCTCCTTCCACACCACAGCCAGGAGCACTTTCTGGGAGTACAAATCTCCCCACCCCTCCCTGCTTTGGCAGAAGTTCATAAACCTGATCTGGTTGTAACTAACTTTGCATTCCGTCAATTAATGTAATTTCACATCAGTTCTAATAAGTAGCTGCATATGGAGTATACAGAGCATTTATGATGTATAGAAATCAGAGAGTACACGGCCCCTACTGTGTTCACGACAGGAATTTTAAAATACTTCTGTTGAACACAGTGCAGCAACCGATAAGATTTTTAGGATGATAAATCTATGGAACACTGGGAAAATGGGGAGCTTCCACTGTTACATCTGATCATCTAATCCACTGACATGTAATTTTGCAAGTTTACCTTCCTCATCATTCTATCATCTACGGTTTTTTCCTTAAAATCCATGCAAAAACTCTGGCAGGTTAAACAAAACTAGCCACAGAACTCCAACGAAGAAAATGTTCATTTCTGCAGCTGAAAATCAACACAGTTTGGAAAATGGTTTCTACCTGAAGGTAAAAGGCTCCCAGCAAATGGAAGTTCCAGTGAAAAAAAACACAATCATTGCGTTTGTTCCAAAATGTGCACAGGCAGCATGATTTCACTGTTTTCTTTCTGGGCCCTGCAGGGAATGGAGAAACACTTTGTAATGACACAGCTAGGTATAGTAAAATCAAGATTGTACTTTATTCTTCTGCAGTTTTCCTTATTAATGACCTAACATGCGATTTCCCAAATTTGTTGGGTGAGCAGCGTGTCCCTCATAGAAGGGGAGGTCACACCTCAGTCCATTTTGAACGTGTCTTGTTATCAGCCACAATTCAGAGTTCCCTAAATCCGAAGGACCTGAAGGTTCCTCAAAAGAAGTATTTGGGGAGACAGTGGGAAGTGCTGGATTTATGATGTTCGATTCGCCCAGGGCGTCTCTCTGCTCCAACGGAAGGAAAAATGAATTCTACAACTGCCACATTTGAAAACTCGAGACTGCTATGTTTTATTCAACCCACCTCCCTCCTTTTGAGCCAGTGACTGGGGAACAGGCTGCTTTCCATCCTAACCACGAGAGCAACCTAAATCCTGCCCCCAGTAAATGATGGCCCTCTACGTCCAATTATGTGTGGATACAGAGAGCTAAGTATGAGCCCTGGAATACAAAATCCAGCCTACCGCTCGTCCTCTGGCTCCCTGCCTCATCTGCAAAGAAGCACAGGGTTCTCTGGTACAGCCTCCTAGCCAGCGAAGAGCCCTACCTACAAACAGTCAATGGCATTAGAAGCTTCGCTCTTCATTTCTTAGCTCGCTGGCTGTTCTCATTGCTGAAAAACCAGAAGGCTTTTCCTTGTACTTAATATGGTCTCTGCCCTCTCCGCCTCTCTGTCCCCATCGAACCACAATGGCAAAACATCCTCTGGATGGCAACCTTTCAAATGCTGTAAAGACAAGTGCCCATCCTCTCCCCTTCAATTTCCCGTGATGGTTCCTGAAGTAATTTGTTTTATTGAGAATGCTTCAGGTCAACTCCAGTTTGGCAGTAACCTTACAGAAAAATGATACTGAACTTGGGAGGAGTTCTACCCCAGGGAGACTCGAACCCGGGTGATTAGAATCACCTGTGAACCTTCCAGAGCATCAAAATTGGGGATGCCCGGCATCTGAACATCTGTGCAACTCCCCATTGACTCTGCTCATCACCCAGGTTTGGGAATGACTCATCAAATCAGGGTAGTGGGACCGTTTTTCCTAATCTTCAAACAGAATTTTGCTTATTTGAAAACAATTAGGAGGCAACATAGGAACATTTAATTAAGTCTTCATGTCAAGGGCAAATCATTGACAACAGGTGAGGAAATTCAAGAAAGGAACCAATTTTTTAGGTGAATTATAATAAGCAACATGCTACAGGATGGCATAAGCTGGTTTCTTTGGGAATCAGGTCCGTAGTAGCTGCCTGGTCAGTTCCTGAGAGTTAAGTTAAGAGACTCTCCTTGGAGAACCCGGGGCTGGGAGGGAGGGGAGTAAGTATTTGAATCAAGCTTAGAAATTCTATTACTGGAGAGTATTAGGAGTTAGTATTCTTGATTTCTTGCTACACTTAGTATCTCCAATCCCTTTGACTGTTTTTGATTTCCTGATCTCTCTGTGGGGCTCTCTCTGTAGGCATAGTAGTCTGACTACATCTCGGTGGATGTCAATATCTTTCTACTTCACCTTTCTCCACCTGTTCTGTAAAGCTGTGTGTATACTGAAGCATGCAGCTGACTTTCCAAACAAGCCGTTTGACTCCTTCCTAGGTGGTAGATTCCTCAAAGTCAAAGACTATGCCTTTGACTTTCTTATGACCCATGGTGAGCATGTAAGTGTTGGTTATTTGTAAAAATCTTTGATCTTCTCCAAGTCTCCCAAAACGTTGAAAAGGAGGGAATACTTTCTAACTCGTTCTATAAGGCCAGCATTACTCTGACACCCGAGCCAAAGATCATTCAAAAAACTAGAGACCAGTATCCCTTAAAATATTCATGCAAAAGTCATGTACAAAGTACTGACAAAGCAAATTCAGCAGCATATTTCAAGGACTGTATACTAAGACCACATGGGACTTACTCCCAAAATGCAAGGATTGTTCAACTTATGAAAATCACTATAATACATTAACAAAGCAAAGCAAAGCAAAAAAAACAAAAAAAAAAGTCTTTTCACAAAACTCAATACCTTTCCTTGATACAAACACTCAAACTACAGATAAGAAATTTCCTCAACATGAAAGCCATACATGAAAAATGCCCAGCTAACATCACACTCAGAGGTGCAAGATTGAAAGCTTTTTCTCTAAGATCAGGAACAAGGCAAGGATGCCTGATTTCACTTCTAGCCAGAGCAATAAGGCTGTTGCCTTATTATATAAGAAATAAAAGACATACAAATTTGAAAAAGATGAAGTAAAATTTTCTATTTGTGAATAATGTGATCTTAGATGCAGAAAACCCCAAAGATTGCCCCACAAACTCTCAGAATAAACAAACTCAGCAACGTTGCATGACATAAAATCAACACACAAAAATCGGTTTCTTCTCTATACACTAACGATGAACAATCTGAAAAAGAAAATTAACAATCCATTTAGAATACCATCAAAACAATAAAATACTTAAGAATAAACTTAACCAAGGAGGTGAAAGATTGTTACATTGAAAACTATAAATAAATATTGCCGAAAGAAATGAAAGCAACACAAATAAACAGACATCTTCCAGGAAGACAGATTCAATGCAATCCTGCTCAAAATCTCAACAGAAACATTTGTTGTCCTAAAATTAAGTCCTAAAATTCATATGAAATTCCACGGGACCCTGAACAGCTAAAATAATCTTGAAAATGAACAACAAAGGTGGGGGCCTCATACTTCCTGATTTTAAAACTTACTACAGGAATAAAAAGTGTCACAGCGGCATAAGAACAGACATATTGACCAGTGGAACAAAATAAACCCTCACATATACGGCCAATCGACTTCTGATACAAATGCCAAGATCATTCAATGGGGAAAGAACAGTTTTTTCAACAAGTAGTGCTGGGTAAACTGGAGATCCACATGTAAGACAATGAAGTGGGACCCTTACCTAATGCCATGTTTAAAAATTAACTCAAAATAGATAAAAGACTTAAATATAAGAGCTAAAACTCTAATAAAACTTTTACTAGAAAACAGAGGAGAAGTTTTGTGACTGGATTTGGTAGTGATTTCTAGGATGTGACACCAAAGGCAAAAGAAAAAAAAAAACAGATCCACTGGACTACATCAAAAAGGATACCATCTGTAAGACAGTGGAAAGGGAAAAAATATCTCCCTAAAAGGGATGAATATTCAGCACTTAAAAAGAACCCCTACAAAGAATTCAATTTTTAAAAATACACAACCCAATTTTAAAAACAAAAAGCTTGAATAGACATTTCTCTGAAGAAGTTATACAAATGGCGAGGGAGCCCATGAAAATCTGCTCAACATCACTCGTCATCAGGGAAAGGCAAATCAAAACCACAGTGAGATCCCCTCACACAGTTGCGACGGCCACTACCAAAAACATTCCAGGGAAGTGGAAACAATTGTTGGCGGGGTTATACAGAAACTGCCGTGCTGGGGCATCACCGGTGGGGAACGTATAGGCGTATAGAAAAACAGCATGGAAAACAGTTCCTTAAAAAGCTGGAACAGGGGTGCTGGGTGGCTCAGTCGGTTAAGCGTCTACCTTTGGCTCAGGTCAGGATCGCAGGGTCCTGCAACTGAGTCCCGCTTCAGGCTCCCTGCTCAGCGAGGCATCTGCTTCGCCCTCTCCCCCTCCACCCATTCATTCTCTCAATCTTTCTCTCCCTTACCCTGTCTCTCAAATAAATAACATCTTGCAGGGGAGAAAAGGTAAAATAGAATTAACTGGTCCAGCAATCTCTTGTATAGACTTGAAAGAGCTGAAGTCAAGGACTCGGATATTTGTCCATCTGTGTTCATAGCGGCTTTACCACCCAAATGTCCAAGAGATGAATGGATAAAAATGTCGCATGCTATGAAGTGTTACCAAGTACTAACAAAGGAGATGCTGACACGTGCCTCACCGTGAAGCTTAAACACGTTACGTAAGTGCAAGGAGCACAATAAGTGCAATAAGCGAGACACGAAAGTACAAATATTATAGGATTTGAATGAGTGACCTACAGCAGGCAAAGTCATAAAGACAGAAAGCAGAAAAGGAGTTACTGGGGCCAGGGGTGGGGAGGTATTATTTAATGCATACAAAGTTTCTGCTTGGGAAGATGAAAAATCCTAGAAATCAATGGTGTTGACAGTTGCATAACATTGTGAATGTGCTTAATGTCACTCCACTGCACTTAAAAATGGTGAAAATGGGGGTACCTGGGTGGCTCAGTTGGTTTGGCGTCTGCCTTCGGCTCAGGTCATGATCTAAGGGCCCTGGGATCGAGACCCGCATCAATCTCCCTGCTTAGCAGAGCCTGCTTCTCCCTCTCCTGTGCCCGCTGCCTTCCCTCCTTGTGCTGTCAAATAAAATATTAAAAAAAAAAAAATGGATAAATGCCAAACTGTATGTCTTGTGCTTTTTCCACAATAAAACACTCTGATAATGACAGCCACAGCGAAGGGATGGGCCGCAAAGTTCTACCTACTTGAAATCTGGATCTACTACGTTCCAGCTGAGTGCCTCCGCCTTGGAGAGTTTTCGTTTCTTCTTGTAAAATGAGGGTTCCACATATCCATGGAGGTCATTGTCAAGATCGAAAGTAAAATGCTGAGTGTACCAACAGCCTCTCATGCCATCAACCAACAAATGATGGGTTGTTATTGCAGCAGCTCTGGAAATAAAAAAAAGTACTATGTTATCACAGAAAACATCGAGGGGCTCCTGAGTGGATCAGCTTGTTAAGTGACAGCCTTTGGTTCAGGTCATGATCCCAGGATCCGGGGATCGAGTCCCACATTAAGCTCCTCGCTCAGTAAGGAATCTGCTTCTACCTCAGGTCTCCTCCCCTCTCACGTCTTTCAGTCTCTCCCTCTTTCTCAAATAAAAATAAATAAAATCTTTTTAAAAAATTTAAAAAAAAAGAAAACACAAATGCACAAAGTTGAAAAAAAAAAAGCTTCAAAAGAAGAGAAACAGGTACTGGGTAACAAAGGAACTTGAATAAAGGGAGGGGAAGTCTTGGCTTTGCAACGGTTCAGGAGCAGCTCTCGAGAGTGCAGACACTTTCATGGATTAAAGTTTCCACACAAGGTGTGTGATACAGATGTTTATAAGAGAGAATGCCATCTAAGGTCCCCAGTGGTGATCTAGTTCGCCCATTACTGCGCTCCTTCAGAGAGATGAATACCCAAGAGTGTTTCCGGGATGGTCACCCAAGAGCGAGGGAGGTGGATTACACAGAAAGGCAGGATTAGCGCCTACTTACTGAGTCAGTGAGCGGGGGAGCAGGGCTTCGAGTACTCCAGCACAGGGGGAATACCCCCAACATACCGATTTTGCTACACTGGGAGGGGCAAGGAGTGCTAAAAATGCTGCCCTTTAACCCATTTGCCCCTCTCAGAGTCTGTGATCCTAAATTTACATTTTTAATCTTGGGATTTGGGGAAAGACAGTGCTACTATGGAAAGATGGATGCGAGGTACGTGAGGATCACACGTGACTGCGTGTGCTGTTTTACACGTGCTGAAGGCTGTTCTGGGACAATCTCTTTGGGTAACAGAGGGAGTAAGTTCGCAGCAAAAGCAGTAAGGCCGTTCTCCTAGTGTATCCAGTTGAAGTGGAACCACCCAGGGGTAAGGGGCACCGTGTCTAGGCAGTCGAAGAAACCCTGCCTAACTTTTGACTCTCCAAAAACTATTATGAGTCTACTGTTGTCCTGTTACCGATAACATCCGCAGGCCATTAACACACCGTTTGTATATGTTTTATATACTTTGTTCTGACAACAGAGCTAGAGAAGAGAAAATGTTAAGAAAAATCCTAAGAGAAACCATGTTCATAGTACTATGTTTATCGAAAAAAATCCACTTAAAAGCAGACCCACACAGCCCAAACTTCCGTGTTGTTCATGGGTCAACTCTTCTTCTAATTTGCAAAGATATTTTAGGCAGAGAGAAAAAAACACACTCAAAAGCCCACAAGCACAAATAAACCAACTTTAATAGATATCATTTTGTATTTATATAGCGCCTTCTTCAAGAACCTTAGATGCTTTACAGACATTATATCTAATTAATCCCCACAACAACCCTGTGAGGTAGGTATTACTCCCATTTTACAAGATAGGGAGACTGAAGCACAGAGAGGTTAAGTGACTTGCCCAAGGTCACACAGTTAAATTCACTGAAGAGCCAGGACCTGAGCGCCTTAGCCTCCCGGCTCCCAGTTAAATACCTCATGGGAGAATCTTTAATGAAAAGTGTCCTTAAAGAAAGAATCAAGAGTAGTATGTTATGAAAGTGAGGTCTTTCTACTGCCATCACCAAAAAGAAAAAAACCCGATACTGATGGTTAGAGGCAACAAGACCCATATATTACACATGTCCTTTTTTTCCCTTTTCCTGGTCTCATGGTTCCTGTCTTAAGCAATCTTCTAAAGGTGAAGTTTCCGAGACAGAAGCCATAGGACTTAGCAGTGAGACTTAATTTAGAATATTTACTTTCAGTTACGGTAATTTATAGAAATTTTTATTCCAATATACAAAAAATATGGGACAGCCATCCCAACAAACATGTACATGGTTAGAGAGCAGTCAGCCACCCTTTACTACCCCCGCCCCTCATTTCAATCACAGTCAACCAAGATACAACCTCACGATGCTTTCTAGATGGGTCATTTTTCTTACTAAATACCTGCATTTTCCCCCACAACCCTAACCCTTTGTTTTCAAAGTATACTGAGTTTCTGACAAGCTTCAAAACATTTTATGTAGATGCAGCTGTACTAAGAGTAAAAAGGAAACCGAGAACCATCACCCCACAGTCCCTCCCCGGACAAATCATACTATTAAACATGGTGTAGATGTGAACAGTGTGTGACTACCAAAGAACTCAATAAAAATGCTAGAACTTGCTTTAGTAGGAGATTTAACCTTGCTTTTACTGTATTTTTTAAAAATGCAAAATGTAGAAACAAACACAGCGTAGTATTCCAATGCTGTACCTCTATGCAAATGACTTCATCTATCTCTCTTATCCATGCTGTGGCCTGACTCAAGTGAAGACTGCCTCAGCCTCACTTTACGTCTCTCTGCGCTCAACGCTGCAGAAACACAGCCTCGAGTTCCAAGACAATTTGGTTTAAGCCCTCAAAATAAAAAAAATGTATCCACTTCCACGTCTGTGACCTTCCCCACATTCTCAGTCATGATTCTCTGTGCAATGTAGTCATTGGGCAGGCTACATAATTTGTACAAACCCACTCCAGCCAGCGTCAGGTTTTAGCAACTATAATCTTAAAAAGCAAGTTGTCAAAATACATCATTTTCTCCCAGCACATCTGTTGAAACAGCCCGATTAGCCAAGTGACCCTGTTAAAGATCAGTTCATGGAACGAGTAGGTGAAGTCATTTCCTGAGCTAACAGATACAGATAATAAATGTTAATAAATAGCAGCAGACAAAAAAGTTTTTTTTTTCATATTCAACAGTATTAGTCAAAGAAGTTTAGAAAATTACAGCAATTAAAAAAAAATTACTTCCTAAAGGGACTTAAAGAACATCCAAGGCCTGATCGCTGTGAGTTGGACTCTGTATTCAATCATCTCCTGCATGTTACGTTGGGCCACCGTCCGACAACTTAATGATGCGTGGAAAAGTGCCGACCGCCATGGTTCACGCGCACTTGACATGACATATATTACTTCTTCAAACTCCCAACAGAAGAAAGTCTTAACAAAGGCAAAGTGTAATCTCTGAACACTCTTCCAGGAAGGTTTGTGAAGATGGCGGGAGGGGGTGGGAGGAAGAGAAAAGGACTTGCTCCGCGTGTGCCCGGCCTGCGCCACAAACGCTTCATCTTCGTCGGTGTGTGCAGCAGCCTGCAGGGGCTGCTGGGGTTCTGACAGATTACTTCTTTCCCGGGTAAAGAATGACGTTTGAAAACAACATAACTGCTACGACACCAATTTTCCAAGCACGGCCTCATCCTGAAACGTCCGAGAACTTGAGAGTGCTCAGGACTGGTGCGCCCCCACGGGGCCACACGTTCCTTCATCCTTCCAACTGTGACAGGGAGATTCTGACAGTTTTTTATGCTGCTGAGATTAAAGCTGAACAACTGATTTATAAACTCTAACAAAGGACAAATATTAGCCAGAGATATCAGTTCCTCCTGAAAAAGAGTATTTACCTCCTCTCATAGCAAATTTTTCTTAAGGTATCCTAGGACTTTAAAATAGAGTTTAAAATTCACCTTCAAAATAGAAACAAAAGGACTAGTAAAACTGACAAAAACTAATAAAAATATGCTCAAATTTACTGACAGAATCATGGGCACTTCACAAAATACTTAAGACTCTACCAGTTTTAAGTAAAATAAATAAGAAAAAAAAATGATAATTACAAAGCCAGTCTTTCCCCTTGGGGAAACAAAAAGCCACTTTTGACCAATTGTTCCCTACATATACATATACTGTATATTATTATAAGCTTCTTCAGAGAAGCAAAACATATTTGCCTTCCTGACACTGGATTCTAGTGAGCTGAGTTCTGACATCAGGAAGGCAACCGCAAGTGTTGGGCCCAAATGCAGTTCTGGTTTACACTTGAAAAGACACCAAATATTCCTTCTGTGTGGCTTCAACACGGGCAAATTTACGCAGTGTGTTCGGTGTGATCTCCTTAAATGATCAATACAACCTAGCACAGATTCCTAGTCTTTCTACTGCACCCCCAAGGAGTTCAACTCATTACTGGTGCAATTAATAAAGAGAAATGCATATCAGTTACTGGAAGGCTGTTTTACAAGAGGAGCTGCTATCTCTGATTTCACTTCCTTGTTGTGTGGAACTGCACAGACAGCATGATACCTGAGCAAATAAATCAACTACCATGATAGGAAGAGCGTGTTAATCCATAGTCTTTGCTTTATTGTGTGCAAAGTGTGCTACTGCCCCCTGAGCTTCCTGCATTTCTCTTGTCTTGAAAAATCAGTGCTTGATCCTTTCCAAAATAACCAGAGAAGAAATGAGGCAGAAAGTATCTCTTCATCACGATCCCGCTCAGTCCCGAGACTGATAGAAAAGGATATAACCAGACTCTGAGTTCTTTGAGATATCTGATGTCAACCCGTAGAATTCTTCAATAGCTTGTGCATCTATTTTCTGTGAGGCAAAATGGAAATATTAGTACAGAAATGAGCTCTACAGTCCAGTAAAGTCTTGCACATTTCTTAGAATCGTGCCTCTCATTTTCCTGCTTATGTTTATAAAACAGCTCTGCACAAGAATGGCTTAAGTTAAAAAGACTGATCATGCCCAGTATTGGTGAGAAAGTGCAGTAAACAGGGCTCCCACACGTAGCTGGCAGGAAGGCAGAATGGAACGGAGACCTTGAGGAAATGTTTAGCATTATCTTGTAAGGCTGAACACACAACTAGCCTTCGATCCAGCAAGTCTATTCCTAGGGAACAGAATTACCTGACCCACTTGAAACCAACAATTCCCAACCATTTGTGACCTACGAAAACGGCAATTTCTTATGGTCCTACCTAACAATTACCCAAGAAAAATGAGTGCGTATATCCAGCATTAGATAGGGGTGATTGAGGCAGTTTTATTGAGAATAGTCAGGAAGGGATAAAAGGGCAAATCTCTAACTTGTTATATTCTTACAATGAGAAATTACGGAGCAATAAAAAAGAACCACTACCATAGGCAGCGAGAGTGAACTGCTAGATACAAAAGAAGTCACACCGGAGGAGTCCGTTTATAGTCAAACAGAGGCACAACTAATCACAATGATCAGTCATCAATAGTGGGTCCAGAGGTTGGTGGGGAGTGGGAGGGAAATCCGTGAAGACTGACCGGGAAAAGGATAAGGGGGCTTATCGGAGGGTGTTACCAGTGTCCTCTCCCTTGGTCTGGAGAGTGGCTACAGAGTGTGCATTGCACATACATACGTGTGTATGCAAACCCACACATAAAAAATTCAAGTGCTGGGGCACCTGGCCGGCTCAGTGGGTTAAAGCCTCTGCCTTCGGCTCAGGTCATGATCCTGGGGTCCTGGGATTGAGCCCTACATCGGGATCTCTGCTCAGTGGGGAGCCTGCTTCCTCCAATCTCTCCCTCTGCCTACCTCTCTGCCTACTTGTGAGCTCTGTCAAATAAATAAATAAAATCTAAAAAAAATAAAAAAATAAATTCAAGTGCTGTTTTAGGTCCATATACTTTCTGTACGTGTATTATAGCTCAATCTTTTTTTTTAGACAATGAAAGACTTTTTAAAACTAGTTCTCTTGTGGAAAGCTTTTCTTTGTTTTACTCTATGCATTTTGAAGGTCACCTGACCATTCAAGCATTGGGGTTGGCTATTGGGGAGTAAGAAGCAGGAATCAGACTACAATCTGAAAACTTCAACAATTATCCAATATTCATCACCTGTCATATGAATGAGAGGCTGGGAGTAAAAAACTGAAGAGTAAAATACACACACAACTTTGAATAAAAATAAGAAATTCATGAACTACTTACTTCTACAATGTCGTCATCAAACAATAACCAAAAATCATGACTCTTAACTATTGCAATATAATGTCCTCGATTGGGACCACTAAAACAAAGAGAAAGAGAAGTTAATTATATACAATGTTTATTAATACCACTCTTCTATGCCCTTGACATCATGTTCTATAAAGCAGAATAACTGAAACTGATGAAAATACTCCTTATCTATTCCTCCCCAAAATATCAAGCTACACTGATGTGAACTGGCCTTCAGTTTTATAATCAAATAATCAGTACTCTACTTTGAGAGCTATAACGAGCATTCTATTTACATAAATCTATGCTATTAAATTTTTTGTGGTCTTTGTAATAATTTTTTAATTATAATGTTTAAAATAATTTTCAAATTTGCGTCTCTGAAAAATTTGAATATATTTTTTAGCATTTGGGAGAGATAGAGGATCAAGGGTCAGAGCGCCCTGAATTAAACTACAGAACATACGTAGAATTTTTTCTGTTTTATTCCCTTGGCGATCATTTTTCTCTTGAGGAAAAATACCATGTGATGCCTAAAAAAACACATATCACATCTATAGTTCTAAAATCAAGCTTGACCCTCAGAAACTTCTTTAAAAACAAATGACATTTTGCTTGTATTATTAGTGCTATTTTTAAGTACCTGGATCTTAGTCATTATAATTCTTGGAATTGCCTCTGCGGCTCATTTTAAACAAATCTGGAATAAAGAAATCTAGAAATGCAGTAAAATGCAGGTGGGTTTTTTTGTTTTTGTTTTTTGTTTTGTTTTTCAAAAAAATCATTTGCTTTATAAAGGACATGGCAAGGATTTTAACCTCTCGCAGATTAAGTATGACTCATTATAAAAGCTTCTATGTAATTCTTTAAGTTATAATTCTATTACAATTATTATATTATAGAATTTGAGATAATTTTCAACACAAAGTGCTGTTTATGGTGATTAGTGACATCAGATAATCAGGTAATAGAATAAGAACCCTCCCATGTGTCCCTGCCTAGGCTCCTCTGATTATTAGGTGAGACGAGTACCTCAGGTGACAAAATGACAAAACAACAGTACTGCTCTTTCTCCACAGAAGAAAATACCTCAAGAACCTTTTTTTTTGGTTTGTTTTTAAGGCTTTTAATACTGGAAAAAACTTTTAAAAAACCCCACCAAAAAACAAGAACAAAACTTCCTCATTCCTACAGGAGTCATCTAGAGTCTTCTGTTTCATAGTGAGATGATAAGAATTTTTTTTTTTTTTAATTTTTAAAGTGGTGAACATAAAGAAAAAGTCTCAGAAAGGCAGAGGAACAGAGCCAGACAGGAAAGGAGGCGGGTGGGCTGAGAACCCTTGGGTGTGAGACTGAAAAGGGTAGCAGCCTTTTCCTCTGGCAGAGAGGCAGTCTGAAGGACAAAAGACAAATGTTCACTACAGAAACTAGTAAGAGAAGAAAGGCTGGAAAACTTCACCCTACAAGAGCCATGGCTTAGGGACGTGCATCCTGAACACAAGACATGCTCAGTGCACTATGGTATGAATACATCCCATGTGCTAATAACTGCTGGTTGCTGTGGGGCTCAGAAAGGCATCCACAGCCTCCTGGCCTGAGGACACCGTGAGTACAGGAGAGACCTCTCCAAGAACACCATACGGGGCCCCATACGATATAAAAGCGGAGTTGCAGGGGTAGTGCAACCTACAGGCCTCACCCAGGAGAGGGGGCAGCTGGGGGGAGGAGGGCTGAGGAAGTTGGTTACAGTGGAGCTGGGCCCTGAGACGGAATGAAAGGATCACACGCACGAAGTCCAGAAGCACCTGTCGGAAATCCGCGAGATGCCAGACACGCAGGAGCAGGACCACGGGAGCTGGGCAGGCACAGGCCTGCTGGCAATAGGCCTCACCGCGGCAAGGATGCGGCAACGTAAACCCTTTACAGTCTCGTATGAAACGTAACTACGAGTAAATCTTGTCAGTAGAAAATAAGGTTTGAAAATGTTTTCAATCTTTCGTTAATGGGAGGATCACTTCCTGTTTTAAGAAGTGCCTGTTCTGCTACCAGAGACGGCCCCCCAAACTGATAAACACACACCGTACCGAGCAGTGAGTTACTGCGGGCAGGACACATCCAGCAGCTGGGTGAACACAGAGGGGTGGCCCCAAATGGAGCAGGGCTGGATGAGAAGGGCACCCAGCACGGCTTTCAGAGAGGTCTGAGGAGGCCAGGAGGGGCAGGCGGCAGGAGGATTGCAGTGAGAGAAGAGGAATAAGGAGTCGGGGAGGGAGCCCAGCTGTGACCAGGAATCTCAGAGCTTACAGTCTTGTGAGCAGAGCAATTCCAGGAACCCCAGCATCATCCAAGCAGAGGGAAACCTAAGAACTGTCCCTGAATCTGAAGAGGCTACGGCACAGTTAAGTTAGGATGTGAAAAGGTACTCTAAGGGTGTCGTTATTGTTAAGAACACAGTACCAGCAACTAAGTGATTTGCATTCCCCCTTTAACAGTAACACCGTGGCAGGTTGTTAATAGGACTGCATTTTGCGTAGGATAGCGTGGACATTCAGGGGGTACTGTACGAAGCCACGCCAGCCACAAATGGCAGGCACAGAACATCCTGCACGCCTGCCCCACGGACAGAGATCCTGGCCCGCACGGCCCACGGCTGCGCTTACCTTCCACAGTGAACCACCACGGCGACAAGGTCGTACATTCTGTCAGGATTGGTCGCATCACCAGAGGTGTTAAACAGACGAAGTTCTAAAGGAAACACTACCCGGTAAGACAGTTTTGTGTATCGATGAAGCTGATCCATGTATTTAAACCTCTTCAGGTGCAGAGCCAGAATCATGGGCAGTTTTTTAACTTTCATCCTATTCAAATAAACACGGAAACAAAATTTCAGGAAAGGCATTCAGAACACATCTTTGAAAGAACTCTCAAACTTTCTGATTCCATTAACAAACAGGTCACAGAAAGTGTGAGTAGCCCAGCACTGACCACTTTTGCGTATTCCTACCCGTTATTTTTACATCGGCGAAGCAACATCCCGAATGTCTTGCGAAGATCCCACCCCAACCACCAGCACCAAACCATGTAACAGGACTTTGTACTCCATACAGCTTCAAGACAGATGGACTGGCCTCAGTCCTTTGTTCAGAAATCTGTATTCTGAAATACAGGCCCCCAGGATCGGGCGGACTGCACAGGAGGCCGACACGATGGGTGGAGGAAAAGCGGTTCCTCACAGCTGCTGACTCCTCTGGGTGTGCGTGGAGACCGAGAGCTGCGTGTTCCATCGGTCAGTAGAACTCACTAACAGGTGGAGGACAGGCGCAGGGAGAAAAGCATTACTAAAGACCATTCTGTGAAAGGGGTTTGCCAGAGGTAAATAGCTCCAGATGAAGAATGAGGACGACATGTATTCTAGGATGGGAGTTAAATGACCTGCAAATTTAGGAGAAAAGTTTTTAACTGTAAAACAACTGGCCATCTTCCACATTCTGGACAATCTTTAGTATGCCCTTCAGTGTCATTTCTCCCTGGCACGACCTCTGCACTTCTACTTCATCTACCGGAAGTTTATTCTTCTGAAGGCTCAACTCACATTGTAACCCTGGCATCGATGCCTCCTCCCTTCAATCCGCCATCGGCACTTCGCGGAGTCACAGTGGGTGAATACGGTTTATTACACCGTAAAATATTTAGATGACTGTGGGTTTTTCTCTTCTAGGATCTGAAATCTTGACAGGTAGAAACCTTTTTTTCCCCCCATTTTATTTCTCTACTGAACAACACGCCTGGCACACAACAGATAGTTGACAAATGTAGCAGAACCGAATTTTGTATGTGTTCAATGAAGCAAAACGCTTTTCATAATTAAAAAATGAATTTACTAAGCCAGTGTCTCTAATGAAATGAAAACAAGAATCATTTTGTAGCATTATAGTAAATCTGCATCCTACAAATCTTAAATGTGGTGGGCATCTTATTATTCCAGAAACATTTACTATTCTACCCTGACCTTTGAAAAAGATTAGTAAGAATAAACATAAACAGATAATCATTCCTGGAAAGAAATCCAGCGGTGTAAGAGTCTTTATGGCCTTTGCCTCAGTAATCCCACTTCTAGAAGGGAAATAAATCATCTCAAATACAAGACTTCTCAAAAAAAAAATTCTAGAGTTATCTTATATTGTGAAAAACTGGAAAAATCCAGGAGACAGGCGTATCACAGAGATACTGTGAGTTCAGTTTCAGACCACCATAGGTAAGTAAATATCGCAATACAGCCAGTGAAATGAAATTTTTGGTTTCCCAGTGCATACTAAAGTTAGATTTACACCATACCGTTACTATTAAATGCGCAACAGCATTATGTCTAGAAAAACAATGCAGATACATTAATTAAGAAATACTTCATTGCTAAAAAAGGCAAACCATCATCTAAAACTTTAACAAGTCATAATCTCTCTGTTGGGGATGAGAGTCCTGGCTCCCTGCTGATGGTGGCTGACTGATGAGGGCGGTGCCACTGCAGGCTGGTGGGGGCTGTGGCAATTTCTTAAAGGAAGACAAGAAAGTCTGCCACATCGACTGGCTCTTCCTTTCATAGAGGATTTCTTTGTAGCATAGGAGGCTGTTCAAGTGTTTCACCCACAGAATTTCTTTCAGAATTAGAGTCAGTCCACTTAAAGCTGCTGCTGCTTTCTCAGGTAAGTTGATGTTAGATTCTAAATCCTTTGTGGTCACTGCAACAGTCTTCACGGCATCTCTCCCAGGAGCAGATTCCAGCTCAAGAATCCACTTTCCTGGCTCATCCATGAGAAGCAGCGCCTCATCCGTCCAAGTCTGATCATGAGACGGCAGCCGTGCGGGCCCATCTTCTCGCCCCACTTCTAACTCCAGTTCTCTTGCTGTTTCCACCACCTCTGCGGTGACTGTCTCCATGGACGGCCTGAACCCCTCCAAGTCCTCAGGGACGGTGGGAACTAACTTCTTCCGAACGCCAAACAAATGTGGGTATTTTGACCTCTTCTGATTGTTCTTAATTGTATCCCATTCCAGGAAGCATTCAATTGACTTTGCCCGGATCCATCAGAGGAACCACTTTCTAGACAGCTAGAGCCTTATGAAATATATTTCTTAAAGAATAAGACTGGAAAGTCAAGATGACTCCTTGATCTGTAGGCTATGGAACGGATGCCGTGTCAACAGCCATGAAAATACTCATCTCATTGCACATCTTCATCAGAACTCTTGGGAGACCAGGCGCAGTATCAGTGAGTGAGCAGCAGTATTTGAAAGAATTTTTTTTCTGAGCAGCAGGTCTTAAACAGTGGGCTTCAAATATTCAGTAATGTTGGAAAAAGACGTGCTGTCACCCAGGCTTCATTGTTCCATTTCTAGAGCATGGGCAGAGTAGGTTTAGAGTAATTCTGAAGGGCCCTAGAATTTTCGGGATGGTCAGTGAGCCCCGGCTTCAACTGAAGTCACCAGCTGCATTAGCTCCTAACGTGAGAGTCAGCCTGTCCTCTGAAGCTGTGGAGCCAGGTATTGACTTCTCCTCTCTAGCTCTGAAAGTCCTTGATGGCATCTTCTTCCAGTAGAAGGCTGTCTTGTCTACACTGGAAACCTGCTGTGGTGTGTAGCCACTTTCATTGCTGTTGTAGCTGGACCTTCTGGAGAACTCGCTGCAGCTTCTCCCCCAGCCCTTGATGCTTCACCTTGTACCTTCTGTTATGGAGCTGGTTCTTTCCTTCAACCTCATGGACCAGCCTCTGCAGCTTCAGACTTCTCTCTGCAGCTTCCTCACCTCTCTCAGGCCTCCCAGAATCACAGAGACCTAGGGCCTTGCTCAGGCTCAGGCTTTGGCTTAAAGGAATGCTGGGGCTGGTTTGCTCTTCTCTCCAGACCACTCGAACTTTCTCCGTATCAGCAACAGAACTTTTTTCACTTTCTTATCATTCATATGCTCACAGGAGTAGCACTTTTAATGTCCTTCAAGATTGTTTCCTTTGCACTCCCGACTTGGCTGATGTTTGGCACAAAAAACCTAGCTTTTAGTCTATGCTGGCTTTCAACATGCCTTCCTCCCTAATCTTAACCATTTCTAGCTTTTGATTCAAAGTGAGAGACATGTGACTTTTCCTTTCACTTGAGCACTTAGAGGCCACTGTAGGGCTACTAACTGGCCCCATTTCAGTTCCGTTGTGTCTCAGGGAACAGAGGGGCCAGAGGAAAGGAGAAGAGGTGGGGGAATGGCCAGTGGACAGAGCAGTCAGGACACACACATGTATCAGGTAAGCTCATCATCTTATACGGCATGGTCTATGGTATCCCCAACAATTACAAGAGTGACATCAAAGATCACTGATCACAGATCACTGTAACAAATGTAATAATAATGAAAAAGTCAGAAATACTGTGGGGATGACCAAAATATGACACAGAGACGTGAAGTCAGCAAATACCATCAGATAAAGGGCATTACTAGACTTGCTTGTCTCAGGGATGCCATAAAACTTCAACTTGTTAAAAAAAAAAAATGCAGTATCTGTGAAGCACAATAAAGTGAGATATGCCTGTGCCTACACCCACCTTACACAAGCCCCTTTATGCAAGAGGGAACCATCACCAACTCATTTTTATTTTGTTTCTTTTCAGTGTTCCAGCATTCATTGCTTATGAACCACACCCAGTGCTCCATGCAGTACATGCCCTCCATAATACCCACCACCAGGCTCACACAACCCCCCATCCCCCTCCCCTCCAAAGCCCTCAGTTTGTTTCTCAGAATCCACAGTCTCTCATGGTTTGTCTCCCCACACTCCGATTTCCCCCCACTCACTTCTCGCCATCTCCCATCTCCTCCATGTTATTCCTTATGCTCACAAGTAAGTGCAACCATATGACACTTGACTCTCTCTGCTTGACTTATTTCACTCAGCATCATCTCTTCCAGTCCTATCCATGTTGATACAAAAGTTGGATATTCATCTTTTCTGATGGAGGTGTAATATTCCATAGTATATATGGACCACATCTTCTTTATCCATTCATCTGTTGAAGGGCATCTTGGTCCTTTCCACAGTTTGGCAACTGTGTGGTGGAGTTATGGACATTGGGGAGGGTATGTGCTATGGTGAGTGCTGTGAAATGTGTAAACCTGGCAATACACAGACCTGTACCCCTGGGGATAAAAATATATTATATGCTTACAAAAAATTTAAAAATTAATTAAAAAATTAATAAAATAAAGAACAGTTCCATCACACACACACACACACACACACACACACACACACACAAAAGAAAGAAATTTAAAATAGAGCTTCCCTATGACCCTGCAATTGCACTACTGGGTATTTACCCCAAAGATACAGATGTCGTGAAAAAAAAGGGCCATCTGTACTCCAATGTTCATATCACCAATTCATTTTTGAGACCAGCATGAACCTGACGCCAAAACCTGACAGAGGTTTACGAAAATTACAGACTAATGATACCCTTCATGATATTTCAAAGATATGAAAATCAAGAGAACATTATCGAACTGAACCCAGCAACATATAAACCTCAGTCGGGGATGATACAATAGTTCTAAATGAAATGATGTTTTGTCCTCAGGTTCTTTCTAAAGACCAATAACTGTAAAAATGGAAAGACTTCTTTATATTCCTAAATTAGCAAAGTAATAATAATAAATACGTAAGGGGCATCTTAAGATAATAGATAGCATCCTTCTCCTCCTGAAGAAAAGAAACCTTGACCCCACTTAAATTTTACAGAAATTTTACATCTTGGCAGAAAACGTATGCTTATCAGCAATGTGATTTTTTAAAAACAAGCATGTCCTCTTCCAACCTAATCCAAATATTTTTCTAGAAAACCAGGGAAGGGCAGACTTATTTTCTTGGCAAAAATGCACTGCCGACGTTACACACCAGGTCACAAATCAAAGCACTGTAAGAAGAGGCAGCAATCACATCCTTCTTATTCAGGGTCTAATTAGCCAGAAGCAGACCCTGATCGGAGGGAGCCAAGAAGGAAAGGGAAGAAGCCAGCTAAGGATTCAGTCTCTGGAAAGGTGGCACAGAGGGCAGCTTCAGCTCTGAGCTCTGAATTCTCTACTCTGCACAGACAGCAACGTAACTGGGTTTTCGCACTGTCATCTCCATCCACTGGTCAAAAGCCACTGGGGTAAAGAAACTCTAGGGAGCTTCCTTCAGCAGCAGACCAAGGGGAGTCCCTTGGAGAGGAGCCAGAGTGAGAGCATCCTACAGGAGTGGGGGCGCTGGAGAACGGGCAGGGTCTGCCACCATTCCCGGACCGGAATACCAGCTACTCCACAGAGACAACATATGGCCCCAGGAACGCAGGTGTCAGGTTCCAAAGCTGTCTGCTGTTTTGATTTTTCACCCTTCCCCCCTGGTCAAGAAAAGCCAGAAGCCACTCTTTCAAAGTATATCTTCCCATCTGTATAAGCCCTGTGAGCCCAGCAAAGAGGGCTGTACGGTGAATGTGGGCCAAAGGGCACTAATAGGCAAACTCTGCCAGAGCGAAATTTAATATCCTAACACAAGCACCTAAGAACTTAATAAAATTCTATTGGCAGAGAAGTCCTTGTTTTTTTTTTTTTTTTTTTTGAAGGTTTGTATTTATTTGGCAGAGAAAGAGAGAGAGAGAACGAGGGAGGGGAGCAGCAAAGGGAGAAGAAAAAGCAGGCTCCCCACTGAGCAGGGGGTGGGGGGATCACAGGACCCTGGGATCATGACCTGAGCCACCCAAGCGCCCCAGCAGAGAAGTTATGACCACACAGAAGAGTTCAGTAGTTGTACACACATGAAATCCCATTATTCTCATATACTATCCCATCCAGAAGGCCTACCTGGGGTAGGCAGGCTAAGGAGTGAGAGGGGAACAGAGGCTAGACCAAAGGTGACGAAGACACCATATGACTGAGTTGTCAGCACTGAGAGGAAAGTCAGCCCCTCAAAGTCCCAAGAAGGTCCCATGTTCAAAATCTAACGTGATGGTACTAGGAGGCAGGGCCTCGGGAGATACTTAGGTCATGAGGTTGGAGCCCTAAGGAATGGAACTGGTATCCTTGTAACAGAGACCCGAGACAGTATGCCAGCATCCTTCCAGCTCATGAGGATGCGGTGTGAGAAGGCACCTTCGAGGAAGCAGGAAGAGAGTCCTCACGGGCACAGGGCATGCTGGAGCCTTGATTTGGGACTGCTAGCGCCCAGAACTCTAAGGACGCCCCTGGCACTTGTCACGCACCCAGTCTATGGTATCCTGTTACAACAGGGTACATGCCAGGAGTGACAGGGCATGTGGCCACGACAAGGCTGCCAACATGACACTAGCCGTGACTAGGACCTGCACATGGAAGAATCGGATACGGAAGGACCTCAACGACTAGACCAGAGTAGACGGGAGACAGAGGCCATGACAACTCGATGCTGCTGACCTGGGCACCTCACGGGTCTTCCCCGATGCCTCACACGGCCGGCCCCAGGCCTGGAAGTGAAGAGTGAAGAGAGGAAGGACGCCTAGCAGAGAACCAGTCAGGCCGGCTCAGCCACCAGTGGGGCCACTCACTGAACCCTGCTCTGAGGCAGAGAAGAGTGACAGCAGAGCAGCTTCAAAAACATCCCCCACCACCCCCACCCCAGAGGACAGGAAAACACCTCCCAAAGCAAAGCCATGGGAATCCTAATCCTCACATTCCAGTTCCCTGCGGGAAAGCACTTTGCTTTTCCTCAGGGGCTTTATCCTCCCACTGGGCATCAGCTTCTGGCTGTTCACCTACATCTGCCAAGCCCGGGTATACAGCCCTATACAGTCCAACAGGTGGGCCATGTAAAAGGAGTCCCTGCGCAGATAAATTCTGCACAAAGCTAGATAAAAAGATAAATTTCTCCTATTCTGTGAGTCTTCTCAGAGTCTGTAATATGAAGCATGAATAAATAATGAAGAGGAAATTTTATTATAGAGCGAACTCATTTGATCATGGAATACTTCTTTTATGGTAACATCTCCCAAATTCATTCTTGAGGATTCCAATACTGAAACCTTTGGTTTTGAGGAACACATTGTCTGCATATAGGAACATATATAGTCTGAATGAAGGCCAAAGCACATGTTTTTTTCTTCTGTGGTTAAGAAACACGTAACATGGGGCACCTGGGTGGCTCAGTGGGTTAAGCCGCTGCCTTCGGCTCAGGTCATGATCTCAGGGTCCTGGGATCGAGTCCCGCATCGGGCTCTCTGCTTAGCGGGGAGCCTGCTTCCTCCTCTCTCTCTGCCTGCCTCTCTGCCTACTTGTGATCTCTGTCTGTCAAATAAAATAAATAAAATTAAAAAAAAAAAAAAAGAAAGAAACACGTAACATAAACTGCACCATCTTAACCCTCTCTAAATGTATAGTATAGCAGTGTTTCCAATTAGCACCATTGTTGTGCAACAGATCTCTAGAACTTTCTCATCTTGCACATGGAAACTCTACACCCACTGAACATCTCTCCTTTGCCCCTCACCCAAGACCCTGGCAACCAGCATTTTACTTGTTGCTAAGAATGTGACTACTTAGAGTCTTCATATAACTGGAGTCATCCAGAAATTGTCTTTTTGTGATTACAATGTGTCTTTTTGGCTTTTGTGATTAGCTTATTTCACTTAGCATAATACACTCAAGATCCATCCACCTGGTGCTATAACCAAATGTCCTTCTGCTTTAAGGCAGAATAATATCCACTAGATGTCCATCCCACATGTTCTTTATCCATTCATCTGTTGAGGGACATTTAAGTTGTTTCCACCTCTTTGTTAATGTGAACACTGCAGCAATAAACAAAGGAGTACATATAATCTCTTTGATACACTGTTTTCAAATTCTTTTGGGTGTGTATCTAGAAGCAAGAATGCTGGGTCATGTGGTAATTCTGTTTTTAGTATTCTGAGGAGCCTCCATACTGTTTTCCAAAGCAGCTGCACCACTTAACCTTCCTACCAACAGTATACAAGGTTTCAATTTGTTCCCATTACCAACACTTATTTTCTTTTTGGGATGTGACTTTTCTAACAAGTGTGCGGGGATACCTCACTGTGGTTCTGATTTGCAGTTCCGATGATCTGTGACGTTAAGTGTCTTCTGATATGCTTGTTGGCCATTTTTTATCTTCTTTGGAAAATATTCAAGTTCCTTGTCCATTTTTTTTTTAAGATTTTATTTATTTATTTCACAGAAATCACAAGTAGGCAGAGAGGCAGGCAGAAAGGGGTGGGGAAGCAGGCTCCCCGCTGAGCAGAAAGCCCGATGTGGGGCTCGATCCCAGGACCCCAGGATCATGACCTGAGCCGAAGGCAGAGGCTTTAACCCACTGAGCCACCCAGGTGCCCCTACTTGTTCATTTTTAAATTGGGCCCCTGGTTTATGTTGTTGAGCTATAGGAGATCTTCATGTATTCTGGATATTACCCTCTTATCACATACTGGTTTTCAAGTATTTTCTGCCATTCATGCGTTTTCACATCATTTATTGTTTCTTTTGTTATGCAGAAGTTTTTGAGTTTGTTATGGTCCAGCCTATTTTTCCCTTTGTTGCTTATGCTTTCAGTGTCCTACTTAAGTAACAATTATCAAGGGGCGCCTGGGTGGCTCAGTGGATTGGGCCGCTGCCTTCGGCTCAGATCATGATCTCAGTGTCCTTGGATAGAGCCCCGTATCGGGCTCTTTGCTCAACGGGAGCCTGCTTCTCTCTCTCTCTGCCTGACTCTCCGCCTACTTGTGATTTTTCTCTCTGTCAAAAAATAAATAAAATCTTAAAAAAAAAAAAAAAAAAAAAAGAAACAGTTATCAAAATCAATGTCATGAAGATTTTCCCATGTGTTTCTTTTGTAAGGAGTTTTATAGTTGTGGCCTTATGTTTAGGTCTTTAATCCATTTTGAATTGAGTTCTGTATATGGTATAAGGGTCCAACTTTATTCTTTTGCATGTGGATATCCAGTGTTCCCAAACTATGTGTTGAAGCTATATGTTATCTATCTGTAGCACTGGCACTCTTGGAGATCATCTGACTATATAAATGAGGATTTACTGCTGGGCTCTCTATTCTATACCATTGGCCTACATGTCTGTCTTTATTGCTACTACCACACTGCTTCGATTACTGTAGCTCTATAATATATTTTGTAGTTAAAAAGTATAAGGTCTCCAGCTATTTCTTTTGAGATTATTTGGCTGTAAGAGTCCTTTAAGATTTCCCATATGAAATTTTGGATTTTTTTTTTCCTATGTCATGAGAAAACTCAATTGACACTTTGGTAGGCATTAAACTGAATCTGCAGACTGCTTTGGGTACTATGACCATTTTAATGTTAAGTCTTGCAATTCACAAACACAGAGTATCTTTTCATTGACTTGTTAACTTCTTTAATTTCTTTCAGCAATATCTTCTATTTTTTTAGTGCATAAGTTTTTGGCCTCCTTTGCTAAGTCAATTTCTAAATATTTTGTTCTTTTTTGATACTACTGTAAATGGGATTATTTTGTTAATTTTCTTTTCAGATTGTTCAGATAGTTCAACGATCTTTTCAGATTGTTCAGATTATACACTAACTGTTCAAGTCAGGGTACAGAAATGCTATGGACTTTCACGTGCCGATTTTGTATCTGCACCTCTGCTGAATACTTACTAGTTCTAACAAGGCTTTTTGTTGTTGTTGTTTAATCTTTAGGGTTTTCCGCGTACAAGATCATATTATCTGTGAACAGAGATAATTTAACTTCTTTTCCCATCTGGCTGTCTTTCTTTTCTTTTCCTTTTCTTACCTAACTGCTCTAGGACTTCCAACACTATGTTGAATTAAAGAGGCAAGAGTAGACATCCTTGTCTTATTCTGGATCCAAGAGGACAAGCTCTTCAGTTTTTCACCGCTGAGTATGGTAGCTGTGGGCTTGTCACAGAGGGCCTTCATTATGTTGAGGTATGTTCTTTCTATACCGACTCTGTTGAGTGGTTTTTTATCATAGACAGGTTTTGAATTCTATCAAATACCTTTTCTTTATCCACTGAGGTGATCATGTGGTTTTTAATCCTTCAGACTGAAACCTTTTGTTTATTTATTTATTTATTTACTTGAAAGTGAGAATGTTTGCAAGCAGGAAGGGGGATAGGAGGAGAGGGAGAGAGGAATACCAAGCAGACTCCATGGGGGGGCTCGGTCTCATAACCCTGATATCAAGACCTGAGCTGAAATAAAGAGTCAGGTGCCTAGCCAACTGAGCCACCTAGCACCCCCAGACTAAAACATTTTAATGTCAAAATGATTTTTGTTTAATTAGAATGATGATCTGTATATCCACTATCTTATTCTTTTATTCTGAGACTAGAAACTATAGACTTCTACAGCTGGTTAGGGATCTTAGATAGCAACTAATCAAGTGAGACCCAAAAGGTTAAATGACTTGCCCAATATCACAATGCAAGTTATCAGAAGGGCTGACACTAGATCCTAGTAGAAAATGATTTCTGTACTGCTATCTTTCCATAAACCCACACACAATTTATCCTATAGAAACAGCCTAAAACCTGTGTGAAAATGTGTGTATGGGTAGAGGTATACATACAAAATATGTTTATCAAAGCCTTATAGCAGTGAAAAAAGGGAACAATCTAAACTATTAGATTGAGAAACTCAGTAGATTATGGCATGCCCATATAAAAAGTACTATGCAGCACCTCTGAAGAATGATGTAAAAGTATACTTTCACTGACACGTCTGTAATTTATACAGGGAAAAAATTATAAAACTGTACATAGAATTCAATTCCACGTCAAGAATTACATGTACACACATACACTCTTTAAAAATCTAGGATACACACAAAAATGTTAACAATGCTTTTATAAATAACGATTCTTAACTGATTTATACTTAATCTGTGTTTTCGAATTTCTTGACAGTGTATATATATTTCCCATGCATATTAACAAATGATCTACCATTAAATACTATATTAAAATCACATGGATGTCTTCGAAACAAGCAGCTGGAGTTGCTGGACAATTTCTAATTACTCATGTCTGGCTATTTGATTCTGGACGAAGATCAGCTCATGCTCACAGATGCACTTACTTCCATGGAGCCAAAGAAGTTTGTCACTGCACTCCTCTGAGCTACACTTAGTCCTCAACTCTATTTTCCTTAACCGATAGTCTTAGGCACCTTCTACAACATTTTCAGGGTTAATCTATCAACCCCCATGACAAAACCAAACTTAGGGGAGGTACTCTAATTGTCTTCACTAATAGAAGGGGACAATGAGTACTCTGTTTTGATTATTTGGGCCCATCACCTAAAACCTCTCCCTTCCAAACAGATACATGTGTCCAAAATACAAATAAAAATATAGTCATTTAAAAATCTAAGTTCTTCTTCCTTTCATGAACGTTTCAGTGTAACCATTTAGGTAGGTAGGGCCCTCCAGGGTAGACATCTGGGCAGGCAGCGGAGAGGAGAAGACTGAGCAGAGCAGAAAGCATGTCTGTGCAATATGGAGCTGTGTGCATGCATAGCGGTTGAGGGGTAAGATCAATTATGGACAGGGTCACTAACCAAGTAAGTAAATACAGAAGGATACTGGGAACCAATTTGTACTGTCAGAAGGAAATTATGAATATTATAAAGGACAAAACTAGAATGAACCCTATGGTGTCGGCTGAAACTGTGGATATAATTGTGACTTCATGGTTTCTCAATATAGACAGATCCATGATAATATAGACAGGTAGACGTAAGCATGTGTGGAGTACATACATACATACACACACACCGTCCAGCTCTTTTCACTAGGGGGCTCAGGAACACAGACATCCTGGTATCAGTGAGCATACCTATATACCAAAGTCCTGCTTCCTAAACATCATCGTCCTCCTGTAAGAAAGCAGGCCTCCTGGGATAAATGGCTGATACCAGAGTCAGGGCAAGGAGAGTACAAGATGAGCACGGAACATCTTGTTACGCTACAAAGTGAAGGGTCACTCAAGAATATGGGACATGCCAAAAAGACACGGGTGATAGCTTGAAGGGGCCCCCACTGGCCGAATGGTAATGGAGCATTACCCACTGAATTTAAAAAAAAAAAAAAAAAAATCCTTGATTCCATGCTGAGATTTAGAAAATGAAAAAAATTAGAAGTGTGATGAGGAATGGGCATATTTACAATCTCAAAATACCTCCACTCAAAATACTTATGAATTATATAAATGGAAAAAACCATTGCTTAATAGTGAAGACCTCTGGGAGACATCACCACGGTCAAGTGCTCTAACAGAACAGCACCGGATAACTGAATAACTGGATAGGCAGGAAAGTGTTAACCTCGCAGGCCTCAGACTATTTCTGGAAAGGCCTGCTGGCAAGGACGGTCCTTGGTTAACATACGAGAATTTGGATTTGAGGAGTGTTCCCACCATTCCCTAAATGATGGGAGTGTCTCAACAGGCCTAAATTGTCTGGACAAACAATATGGTTTACACTAAACACCTCCTTTCCTTCAGAGGGTCTAGAATTCTGGAAGACAGAGGGGTACCTACATGTCTGACCCTCAGTTTACAACCTTGAACACTAGGTCTATAATGAGCTCTATTCTCATTGTATCCTCTTATCCATGATTCCAATTTGTCTCATGTGTGGGGTCCCTCAGACCACTCCGGAGACACACTGGAAGGACTCGTGAGACTCTGCATGTATGGTCAGGCCCAAAGCCAAGACTTGTTACAGGGAAAGATGGCAAAGCATCTCCGCAGAGCAGAAAGCCAGGGGAGCTTCCAAGAGTTCAGTGCCATGGAGTCCCGCAAGACACCTAACCTCCTTCAGTACTGAGTAGGACATAGGGGAGGTGTCGTCTCCCCCAGAGGCTCATCACCTCTGTGAGATGCCCACCAGAATACATAACCTGAACCTCATCATAAGAACACAAAGAGGGGCAATCTTTGAGATGAACCCAAAGAGGGGCAATCTATAAAATAAATCTATAATTTTCAAAAGCGTCGAGATTTTTAAAGCCAAGAAAAGACTGTTTCAAATGTAAAAAGACAAAAGACACATGAGTACTAAAGATAACGTGTTTTCTGAACTGGATCGTTTTGTTCCAGAAAGGACAGTACTGGGACATCCGTGCTAATGAAATACCTTCTACTAGAACAGTTAACATGCCAGCGTGACTTGCCCCAGGGGGGTGACTATGGCAATAGGGAAACTTCCCTGTTGGCAGGAAACAGCCACTCACGTGTTCACGATCACAGGACATCATACCTTACGTTTGAGTGGTTTTGGGTAAATAAGCATTCTTGGTACTGTTCATACAACTTTTCGTTGAGCTTGAAATTGTTCCAAAATAAAAAGTAAAATAATAAGAATGGTGATGACGCGATTCCATTCCTCGACACCAAATACCAAATGAGAGAGAGCACAAGATCCTAGGTGGGGCTAGCAGAAGCGACAGTAGAGGCGAGGAAAAGGATCTTCCCCACTCTTTCTCCTCACCAAGACCAAGTTTACATAAAGCATGCAAGCTCCAAAGTCAAGTATTTTAACTGTACTGGTTGATGATTCTTTTTTTTTTTTTAAGAATTTTTTCTTTATTTATCTGACAGAGATCACAAGTAGGCAGAGAGGCAGGCAGAGAGAAGGAGGAAGCAGACTCCCTGCTGAGCAGAGAGCCCGATGCGGGACTCGATCCCAGGGCCCTGAGATCATGACCTGAGACGAAGGCAGAGGCTTAACCCACTGAGCCACCCAGGTGCCCCTGGTTGATGATTCTTAAAAAATTTCATTAAGTGGAGAAAATCACTGGAGGTTGCAGAGCTGACTGTTGCTTACCCAGGAATAACTGAGTGAGTCTTAATTACTTAATGATAAAACTAGGCATTTTTACTCTGTAGATTTTCAGGCATAACTTTCAGCTCGGAAAGCCCATCTACATGACCCACTGCCAGAGAACTACTACCAAATTTTAAAAACATTACATTACCGTTTGTGTGCTTCCTGTTTGCTGCGACATTCTTCACAGTAATATTTGTACTCACTGCACAGAGTTTCTGTGTTGCTGAAACCCCTGTGTAAAATTCAAGATAAATTTATTTAGTCTATACCAGAAAACTGTGTATTCATTTAAAAGTACTCTAAACCAAAGATATTCATTAAACTTCCAAAATAAGTAACTCTCCATTTACCTTAAGCAGTGAGTGATCGATGTGTTTTGTTCCACGTCAACAGAAAGGTCTAAAAAATCTTCATCTTTGCTGCTTATCTGTAAAAATAGGGAATTACCTTTGATTTCTTTAACTGTCAGTAAATCATTGTTCTGAAGTGACAGAATTAAAGGCATTCATTCTATTAGTAGTAGTAAGTACATGAAGAATTCATCTTCCACGAGTTCAAAAGAAATCTACTGGATCCGGATTATCCAAAAGGACACTGAGTAAAGGACTCTCAACACACGTACAGGCGAAACAGCAAAGTCCACCTGTGACTGATTCCCTTTCCGGCAAAGATGAGGATGGGAAATCACATCATTTTCCAAAACCTTGGTATTATGGTGACACAAGAAACAAACTGCCCATATATACTAATTCTTAAAAAAAAACACGGGCTAAGACAAAATGGGGACACTTGGCAAAGGGCATCACACCTGTGCTGTTTTATTATTCAAGGAAATAATTTTGCCTAAAATGCCAAATTACAATCTTCACTGACGACCAAATTATGGTCTTCATCGATGACCTCCTTTAATCCTTCTTCTTCTTCAAAAATAAAATCTAACATAAAGTTCTGTTTGAATTATGGGTAACTCATCTGATTTTAAAAAATTCAAGTTATTACTTATTCATTTGAATTGGATTAGGACAGAACTACAGACATCAATTTTCCTAGCTCTTCCCTTCAAAGACTCTATGCTTAAGGTTAGCACACAACAGGAGATCTCTTGACTGTACCTCTCACACACAAGGGCTATAAGCCCAGTGCAGTAAATGCCTTTTTGCTTCACTGGCGCATCAATTTTCTAAGATCAGCATCATTAACTTGTGACAGATTACGTGGCTGTACATACTATGCACTTATGCAAACAGGAGTAGCTATGGGTACCATGTATGCACATTCTAGGGACACCACGAGGGAAATGATCTGGATCTCAAAAGTTTCAGTGAAAAAGAGAAAAAGAAAGACTCCTCACAGAGAGAGGAAAGGGAACGTGAGGTGCTAAGGAAAAAGAATCAGCCCATTTTGGGAGGAAGAAGGGTAGGATGTCAAGGGATACTATGGGACAGACAGGCGAAAGCCAGACTGAGCAGGGCCTTATGTGTAGGCTAAAGAGAAATAAAGATTAGAGAGTCTGGTGTTTCTCAAAATGAGGTTTGTGGTTCTCAGGCACGGCCTCAGGGGTCTTCATTTTAGATTTTGATCTTTATTATAGCATACAAACTTTGACATAACGATTGTTCTGGATCACCTGGATATATCTGAGTTACTACGTTTGGATTTACAGTTCTGTTGGTACTGGGAAACTACCAAGCGGGGCAGTATTTAACTCTTTAAAGTGTTGGTAAACACGTCTGGTTGTTGCTGGACTCCCCCATGCTAACATCAGGTCACACCCAGGATGTGGAAGACTCAGTAAAGCCCTATAGGCTAGAGATGTGGGTGGGGAGTCATTAGCACAGGCGATAACAAAATGGAACATGACCCTCCCAAGGCAGAGCAACAAGCAGCCCAAAACAAAAGCCTGGAGGAAGCCCACATTTGAAGGATTAATAGCAGAAAAAGAATGGGACCAGAAGAAAGCATCAAACAACAGAAGAACACAAGAAGAGGGTGCCATTACAGAAACCCAATCTTCTACCAACTGCGACATTAGCCACTGTGTTACTAACATCTGCCATATGAACACTGTCTCCAGGAAGCCCACTCTGAACCTGCACAACTCTGTCCCACTCACACCTCGATAGGTCAGCTCCACTGTTGTCTGACTCCCACAGACTCATGCTTACTTGAACTACAACATACTGTACTGGAATTACCTATCTGTTGGAAGCCTGCATGCTCACCTGGGAGCATCTTGAGATCAGAATTAAGGTCTTACTCATCTTCCGCCAACCTCTACCCATCTTCTACCTGGCATAGTTGGTACTCAAATAGTTGTACGAAACTAAATGAAGAAATGCTATATATTCATTCTGAGAAATTCTCAATGTCATTTCTCTAGCTTAACTTGATAAAGGCATGGTACTAATGATCATTTACTGAGTCTGCAAGAGGACGATTGAGATTTTGAGGAAATATTCTCAATTCATACCCTTAATTCTTGGGAGACTATCTGCAAATACATATTGCAGACCACAGGAGGACCTAGCGAGCGAGGAATGGGTGGAAGGATCACTATCCATCCATTACAAATAAAATTAATAAATATTTGAGCAAAAAAGAATGGGTGATATCACTTTCTCCATCTAATCCTCACTCCCATCATCCTCAGTCTGTAACATAAACTTCAAAGACCTTATATCACAGTATCCCCAAACCCTCCCAAATCTACTTTGCCAGCTTCACCTATTACTGCATTTCTCAACATGCTAAACAAATTTAATTATTTTCTGTTTTATCGAAGAGGATGAATTATACATATCTTCTAACACAGACCAAACTCCATCATAAGCATCAAAAGCAACTGTCAAGTTCTCTGATTGTACCTATGATTCCAGGCAAAACACTGCTCTAATAATTGGACAATATATTTACTTAGAACTCAGCTCCAATAAAATTCTTCTTTATAAGATCTACAAAACTTGTGTTAAAAAACAAATGGAGTTGGTTAGATCGAATAAATATGAGTACTGAGACCAATTCCTGCCATCAAACATTGCCCAAACTCTTACTACAATCAACTAATGGTTGCAGCAGTGAGCAATAATCCTTACTCTAACCCAAAAACATCTTCACAACAAGGTAATATATTTAAACACTCAATTATACCTCTTTCACTTGATGTGAGAGAGGGTCACCAATAAAAATGTATTTTCACAAAAGAATTTTATTTATTACTACTGTGTCCTTCATTAACTAAAGTTATACTACTGACAACTATCATTTTCCAAATGCCTGATTATCGTTAAACAGATCAATGCATAATCAACAGTCAATAGATCATTAATTGGTATAGGTCATAGTTCTATTTAAAGACTCTATCTTTTAATTCATGGTGGAACCAAAACAGTCACCATTTGCTTTGAGAGAGAGAGAGAGAAAGAGAAAGAAACTACAATATTACTTACATTAGAGCCAAAAACAAACAAACAAAAAAACCCCACTCATCTATACAAACATAACAAAATAAAATATGTACAAGATCAACATGAAAACTACAAGATGATTTCTTTCTAAATCAAAGAAGATGTAGATAAATGTACAGTCCATGTAAATGGACACTTGGACTCAAGACTGTGAAGACGCAGTTTTTCCCAACTTCATCTACAGAGTCAAGGCAATCCCCTTTGAAATCACAGCACACTATCTTGTGGACAATGCTAGTTTTTAAATATTGTGTGATTCTACAGTTTATATGGAGAAGCACAAGGCCCAGAGCAGACAAAGCAATAGTCATCATAACTTGGGAGGCAGGTGAATGGAAAAGTGAATAAGTGAATGGATAAACTGCAGAATATCCACATCATGAAATATAATTAAGTGAAAAAAAGAAATGAGCTACAAAGCTACTTCTCTATGATTCCAAATATACGACATTCTGGAAAAGTCAAAACTATGGAGGCAGTAAAATGATCAGGGGTTGGACAGGGATTTGGAGAGGAAGGAGGGATGAATTTGTGAAACAAAGGGTGAAACTACTCTGTATGATACTTTAATGACAGACACGTGTCATTATACATTTGTCAAAACAGATGGAACCCCAGAACAGGCAATACCAAGACTGAACTCAAAATATGAACTACAGATTTTAGTTAATGTGTCATGGCGCGCCTGGGTGGCTCAGTTAAGCGGTTAAGCATCTGCCTTCGGCTCAGGTCACGATCCCAGAATGGATCGAGCCCCACATCTGGCCCCTTGCTCAGCGGAAAGCCTGCTTCTCCCTCTCCCTCTGCCCGCTGCTTCCCCTACTTGTGCTCTCTGTCCAATAAATAAATAAAATCTTAAAATAATAATAATAATAATGTATCATTATCGGTCCATCAACTGCAACAAATGTACCTCATTAAAACCAGACATGAATCATAGGGGAAAGTGGAATAAAGGAGAGAGAGAATTGGGAACTTTCTGTACTTTCTACTCAATTTTTCTGAAGTCCATTAATTAAAAAATACAATTTCCTATTGGCCTCACTCAGCATACTAGGTATGTTTATCTGATTTAGACAAACAAGTAACCATGCTATTCTTCCAAACATCCATAAAACATCTGTCTTATTTTTCTTGCTTGTGAATTCTCTTTTTCAATGGATGATGCTACTCTTCTGTGCTATTAAAGACTAGTTGTAGAACCATCATAGTAGGACTGGACCTGAGTGGATGCTAAATGTTGCGGGAGATTCTGGTGAACAATATATTTGTGCCTCCCCACAGACTGCCTTTACCAAGGCATAAGAACAAGACATTATCAACCAGAGAAAGTGAACAACACCTTGAATGAGAGATCAAAATTTTACCAACGAGAGGCAGACGGATATTGTGTGCCCACACGTGAGACCCTGAGAAAGACACGTTAACTGAATCACTCCAGCCAAGAATGCATACTTGCATCTCAGTTAGAAGGAAACATCAGATAAATTCATTAGGAGAAATGTTAGATTTTTTTTTAAAAAGGACATATTCTTTAAAAATGTAAATGTCTTAAGAAGGTAATGATCCTACGAAAGGACTGGGCTATCTGACCCCACATAAAATCCATTTCCAGGCTTCTTCCCTACTGCTCCGCTTTACGAAGGATCCAGCAGTGGGTACTTCCCCCTGCTTGAGTGTACACAGTATGCTTTAGTTTTTATTCCAACAATCAGCAATAAACATAACTGCAGGAAAAGGGAAAACAAATTAATGTACCTCCCTGACCTGTAAGTTTCTTATGGACTTAAGTAAGACACAGACGAACAATTTCCAGAACATGACTCTATGGCCTCTTACACGGAAATGAAAACAAATACAGTTGACCCCTGAGCAATGCAGGGGGAGTGACAGGTACCGAAACCTCCTACCCACGCTGCCACTGTTGAAAATCATCTGAGTCTCCAAAAAGCTAACTATATGAGCCTTCGGTTGACCAGAAGCCTTATTGATAACATAAAACTTGATTAACACACACTTTGTGTATGTATCATAGTATGTATTTATAATAAAGTTAGCTACAGAAAGTGTCGTTAAGAAAATTATTTTTAAAAACCTCACATTTACAGTACTATACGTATACAAAAAAAAAAAAAATCTACAAATAAGTGGACCCATGCAGTTCAAGCCCCTGTTGTTCAAGGGTGAACTACGGTCCAAACCGCAGTAAGTATTTTTCAGTCAGCTCAGGTATTCACTGTTTATAAGCAGCATTACTACAGAGCATACCGAGTACGAGAGCAAGTACAGCTTCGATAATTCATTTATGCTACACCTAAGAAATTACAACCTTCATGTTCATCTCTCACACTCCATCTCTAAGAAGTTTTAATAAAAATGAATTCAATCTGCTCTATACAAAATTTGATGACATACTTACAGTTTCACAAGTAAGACATCTGGTTTCATTTGTCAGTGTTCCCTGAAAAATCTCGTGAACCCACGTTGGGTCTGGTGTGCTGTTGTTGTTCTCATTGTCAATATTACCGTTAGGTAAACGGCCATTTTGTTTCTCCTGCTTTCTTTCTTCTTGTAAAATATCAGCAATTGTATTTAGCAGGTAATTTAAGAATTCATGGGCATCTTGCTGCATGTAGTTGTCAAAAAGTTCTAAAAATAAAAATATATTAGAGAATTACTTCAAAATTAATAACCTGATTAAAACTAGATGTAAAACAAATATCCAATATTCTATCAGAACTAAATACAAACATCTGGTATTGTCAGTCATGTACAAGAAACAGATTATCTTTCACAAAAATATGACTAAACTTGGAGAAAATACAGTTAAGACAAATGAGGATCTTCTTTTTAAAGCAACAATATTAAGTGATCCACGAGAACTGTGGGCCATGCATCCTAGGGATTCAGTCAGAGGTGAGGCCTGGAACCTGGAACTTTCCAAAGTTCCTCCAGGGGACTCTGATCTGCAGTCAGGTATAGGAAACATCGGTATCATAAATGATCTATTCAATCCAGATAATCTCTAAAAGTGAGATTTTGTAACTCTGTGAAATGTTCCCTGTAACTATACAAATGAAAAAAAATCACCAAAAACCAGTCACTGACATGAACTGCTTTATACCCAGCACTGGACATCACACCACTGAAACTGAAAGGTAAGGACTTCACAGGCAGTGTTGCAGGTGCTCTTTTTAACAACTCTGTGACTATGTTATTGTCATCTTCCAAATGAGGGAATGGGATCAGAGAGGGAAAGTCATGCCACCAGGAAGTGGCAGGCCCAGGACACAAAGCAGGCAGTCCCCAAGCAGCCCTGCTGCTGCATACAAAGCAGCCTGCCCAGGGAGGCCCTGCCCCACAACTGGCACCTGCTGCTCAGCGATCACACACACTGAGAAGACCTGGCCAGCAATATTTTACCTTTAGATACTCAAGGCACATTTAATAAATTCCAAAGATATCACAGCTGACATTTTTCAAATAAAAGACAACAAATTAGGAACAAAACTTAAGCAAAGTCTAAGATAAAAAGAACAAAAAATTACATTTTAGAAGAGCTACAGTTATGACTGCATAAAATTTTCTGTGCATAAGAAATCCCTGAAAAGGTTGTAAAAAAAAAAAAGCATAAAAACTATTAACAGCTTCAACACATTAAGAGCTTATACAAAAGGAAATACCAAGTGTGGAAATCAACAATTTATAGAAACAGAATTCAAAAAGTTAAAAAATGTGAGAAAATGTTCAATCTTATGGTAATCAAAAAGGCCTTGATTTTCTGGTCTGGAAAACGGAATACCATCTTCTCTTGCAAAGTTACTGTACAAACAGAATGGGAACTAGTGAAAATGTGGATTTGGGAGGTACAGTCAAAACAAATAAAGAATCATTTCATTCTTGGTGTCAAAAAGACCTGTAAGGAGCCTCAGATGTAAGGTGCAGCTCCTCGAGCAAGACTGTCTGGATTCCTAGGATGGTTCGACCTTTCGTTACATGTATGTCACAGGCAATTTATTAAACCTCCTTCTTGGAGTTCAAGTCAAACTCAATAATACTAATGCAGTTAGAGCCACTCCCCACTTCTCTTCTGTAAACTTGTCCTGAGGGATTTGATTAGCCTCCAACAAGCCCTTTATGTTTAAGAACAATGAAAGCCTTGAGTCCTGAGAGATACTGCATTAGCCTATGTGGCGTTAACATTTAACTGATGATAATTTGGTATTGTGTGTCCAGTGGTTTTTGCCCATGAGGGACAGATCCAAGAGACTGTGACACCATTCCCCATCCCCTGTTGCCTGCAGAAGTCTGTGTGTCACTCCCGACACTGACACAGCTCACTGCAAAACCTCCCAGCTGTCTACTCTATCTTCCTGAGACAAACCAAGTCATGGTCACAACCCTGAGATGGTTCCACCGCTGGACGGGTCTAGGCAAGGCTGGGGTAACTGAAGTCAATCACCTTTCACTTTGCCTCTCAGTGCAATGATGCCTCATCCCTGAAAATACTAGTCTACCTCCCAACCCCACTCTCCCATCCTCTATTGCTCTGAGTCGTTTATTGTTCCTTATTTCCTTCCTCATCCTTGGGATTTTCTTCTTTCTCAACCCTTTCTGCTGTTCCCTCCAGAACAACATCCTGTTCTAAACTCCCCATCTTTTCAGCCTCTGGCATTTTTAAGCTCCCTGCAGCCACTTCTAAATCATTACACTTTGCTTTGCATATGAAAAACTCACCCTCAGTCAAAAAAGCTGTTAAGATCTGGCCATACTACCCTGAACCTCCTTCTTTCTGTGGTCATCTGTCAACTTCCCCTCACCTCCTAAAGGCCTGATTCGTGGCCTCTTTGTCCATCCCGACTCCTTTACCACCCCTGACACTTTGAGTGTCTGGGCAGCTTCGAGAAGTGTACAGGACACCCTTAAAAGTCCCCTTTTTATCTCTCACTTACTCATCTATCACCAGGTCACAAAAGAACCACCCATGTCTGCTAAGAAGGAAATAGGCTAGAGTTGATTAGTCTTCAAGGAAAATACGAACAAATTGGAAAAGTCAGCGAGGAATCTAAAAGGAAGGATAATCGGAGAGGACCATAAAAATATTTTATAAAAACTCTAAGGGCCTAGTTAAAGTGAGATATGAACAATTTAGTCTATTTTCTGGCTCTCTATATGCTGGCTCAATGCCACAGTCTAAAGTAGTCTCTTTCCCATGAAATCAAGTTTTTTCTAACCAAAGTTTTGGGGTTTTTTTTTAATATTTTATTTATTTATTTGACAGAGATCACAACTAGGCAGAAAGGCAGGCAGACAGAGAGGAGGAAGCAGGCTCCCTGAGGAGCAGAGAGACCAATGCGGGGCCCAAACCCAGGACCCTGGGATCATGACCTGAGCTGAAGGCAGAGGCTTAACCCACTGAGCTACCCAGGTGCCCCCTAACCGAAGTTGTAATGAATGTATTTTGGCTGTGAATATTTAAAATAAACTATAAAATTAGAAAATAACTAAAAAGATATAAATTTCAAAACTTCTGGTTAAGAAAAAACAATAAACAATAAGTCTCATTTTTTTTTCCTGTTAGAAGTTATTTTAGCATCTATGCATGTCTTTCAAAATAATTTATAAAGCAAAAATAGGCAAATACTTTTGTTTTTTTAAAACTTGAAACAACTTTTTTTAGATGTTCTTTTAACACAGAACAAAGGACTTCACATGCACAGACATACCTCAACTGACTTGAACACTCTGGAAATGAGATATAGAGTAAACCAGAAAATACTCTTAAAGCATTTTGTTGAAATATTTAAAATAATTGGCAGTCCATTTTTTATAAACACATTATGGTAAATGTGCCAGACTCATGCTATGCCTGAGTCGTCAATACAGATTTAAAAACTTCAACCAGAACCACATAAACAGCAAAACAACATCAACTAAATGGCCACAGACAAGACCCGTAAAATGTAGTACACTTAATTTCTGAAATCTTGGTTTCCTTATGGTTTGCTTTCTTTTCTGCTAAGTAGCATGATGGGAAAGGTGGGCTTCAAAGTTGCTTTGGCAAATTAAACAAATTCACTCATTCACTCACTCACTCATCAAATATTTAGTAAGCACCTACTACGTGCCAGGAACTAGATTACATGCTGGGAATACAATGATGAGCAAAAACAAATGGCTTCCCCTCATCATGGAACTGACAGTCTAATGGGACAATTCATTATCAAATAAATGAATATGAAAGGTATAAATTATTAAAGTCCCAAATAGCTGCAACATTAATGCAAAAAAAGGGGGGGGGACTAAATCAACGTGTAAAAATGTTATGTGTTCTTCATAATTCAGAAAATGTTAGCTTTCATTAATACAAAAATCTTTTACGTTCTTTTGGAGAAACAGGATTAAAATGAACATGGGAATTATTCACTCACATCTATTTAATGGGTGTTATTCTTACATATTTATATCAGTATCTCTCTGCATCACCTGAAGCATCGCTAAGCACATACAGGTTTCTTGATAATAAGGATCTTTTCTGTCTCATTCACTGCTGTATCTCCAGCACCCAGGACAATGCCTGCCACATATTTAGATGTGCTTGGCATTGTATAAATGAACGAACTACCAAATGAACAACAGGGGCGGAAACAGCTATGACAACATGGGAAGAAATCTGGGCCCAAACAATAGCGTGAACTACCTGTGCTGTTAAGACCCAGTGAGTCAGGGGCACCTGGGTGGCTCAGTGGGTTAAGCCGCTGGCTTCGGCTCAGGTCATGATCTCAGGGTTCTGGGATCGAGTCCCGCGTTGGCCTCTCTGCTCAGCAGGGGGCCTGCTTCCCTTCCTCTCTCTCTGCCTGCCTCTCTGCCTATTTGTGATTTCTCTCTGTCAAAATAATCAAATAAAATATTAAAAAAAAAAAAAAAAAAGACCCAGTGAGTCAGAGCACACAGCTACACGTGCCAGCTGATGGGACTTTCAAGCCCCCCAGAAGTGATCCCAAGCCAAGTCACTGCTAGCTAGCACACAAGTAGCTCATCAGTCTGTGTTTTGAGTCTTTTAGAATGGTAGAGTGGCTATGGGAAGTTAGCAGTGTAGAACGGAGGGCTTTACTTCTTACCTAGGTTAGTGCAACAGCCTCCTGGCTGGCTTCCTGGGCTGTACTCATGCGACCCATGTCCGCTCATGCTACCACACCACCCAGCAGCCAGATCTAAACACATCACCCACCTGCTCAGCAACCCTAACCGCTCACCATGGCTTTCAAATTAAAGCCCAAGTTCTAGGCCCTTGCCCTTTTGCTCTTACTCCACTCCAGCCACATGAATATTCCTGTCATCCTTCAAGCACTCAGGGCAACTGCAATTTCGATTCTATCCACTTGGAACGAGTTTACCTCAGATTTTCCAATGGCTTCTCACTTCAACTCTCTGAACTAACATAACTGATCAACTCCCTTTCCATGTTTTATTATTTTTTTTCATGGAGATAACACATTAAATTACATGACTATTGGTCCTCTCCACTAGTTTCTGGCCGTCAACAGAAGCTAAATATATAATAGTTAATCAATTCAAACTTTCAGCTAGTTTCCCATCATTAGGGAGAACACATTTATGGAACAAGTTTTATCACACTGTAAAAGTTCTATGCTATGATTAGGGAACATGAATTAAAATTTTTAAACCAAAAATCCATTACTGAAATTAAAACAGTTTCTTCCAAAGTAATATCGAAATGATTAGCTATATAAAGTATCAGTGGTTAACACAATATGAAGCTAATATCGACTGCAAGTACAAAACATGACGTGTTTATTTACAGCATACCATGGAAGAAAACTGGTTTAAGAACAACAATCCAACAGTGAAAGTTAGTGGAAATTCTGAAATGGACAATATCCATTTTTGCCAGAGATTTAAACAAAAACAAACAAAAACCCCAACAAACATAAGGTCAGAAGGAGAGTTAAGCATGGATAGTCCATTAAATGCTCTTTAACTTGTATACTCTCCTCTACAAAATTATCAGGAAAAAAATCAAAAGGCAAAACTGTACTTCATACAAATGCCAGCAACATCAAATAATAAACATGCTTTTTTATTAAATACTGTTTCTGAGGTAAAGAAAAATGAAACAAAACTATGAGAGGATAAGTTTGGAATATTCACTCTGGAATCAATTTCATCAAACAAAAGAAGTCTACTGTAAAATGTACTCTGCCTAAACATATAAAAAATTTTCAGAAAATACTGAATTATTGAAAAAATAATAAACACTGCAAAAACATTCCAGCTTTGACAAGCAAACGTATAAAGCCACAGAAACATAATTTTCAAAACACAGTAACTTGAGCTCTGTGTGCAGCGTGACTTACTGTAAATTTAAAAAGCCACTGCTCACTTCAGGACCATAGGCATGTACGTCCACCCAAAGTCCCCTGTTGGAACCCTAACCCCCAATGTGCCGCTCTTTGGAAGTGGGGCCTGGGTAGGACTTTTAGGTTTTTAAGACTGGGATTAGTGTCCTTTTAGGAAGAGACATGAGCGAGTTTGCTTCTCTCTCTTCACCATGCAGGACACAGCAAGAAGGCAGCCATGTGGAACCAGGAAGACAGCAGACGCTGAAGCTGCCGGCATGTTACTCCGGAATGTCTCAGCCTCCAGAACTACAAGAAACCCCAGGCTATGGTACTTTTGTTACAGCAGCCCAAACTAAGAGCACATACAATAGATTGAAGAATAGGGTCGAGGTCGGTGGCTCAGTGGGTTAAAGCCTCTGCCTTCGGGATCAGGTTATGATGCCAGGGTCCTGGGATCAAGCCCTGAACCAGGCTCTCTGCTGAGTGGGGAGCCTGCTTCCTCCTCTCTCTCTGCCTGTATCTCTGCCTACTTGTGATCTCTGTCAAATAAATAAATAAAATCTTAAAAAAAAAAATAAAAGAATAGGTTCAAGGGGCGCCTGGGTGCCTCAGCTGGTTAAGCATCCAACCCTTGATTTTGGCTCAGGTCGTGATCTCAGGGTTGAGAGACCAGGCTCTGCTTCTGAGCCCAGCGCCCACCAGGAATTCTACTTGAAATTCTCTCTCTTTCTCTGCCCCTTCCTGCCCTCAAATAAATCAATCTTAAAAAAATAATAATAATAAGGTCAAGAAAAATGCACTATTCACTGAAAAAGAAAATACTGTGTATTCGGTGTTTCATGTTTCTGATGCTGACCATTTCTAAAACACTAACAAAACCACCGAGAAAGATAGCATGTTCAAGTACCATGTACATCAATTTTCTACCAAGACAAAATCCCTGAAGTTTCATACCAATACAGACAAAATGACTTAAGGGACTTGAATCACTCAGCCAAATTCGAACAGAGCTGTATTTGGTGTTCTTAAAAGCAGAAGATACTACACAGATTTCTAACTTAAGGAAATGTTTGGCTTTCATAGGGAAAACACAAAAAGATTTGTTTTTGTGAATGAATGATCAACTGCTTTGTATCTGTTTACAGAGGAAATGAACAAAATCTGTTAACAGGTGAATCAGATTCAAGAATAATAGCCTACTGCCATGTTATCTCAGTGTCTTCTTACACAGGAAACTGGATATGACCCAGGCTTATCTCAATTCATGGGATAATGAACAGTGTCCACGCAGTTAAGGACAGCATTATTCAATTGTGTGTTTGGTAACCAAGAAATCTTAAAGACGTCTCAAATCTTATTTCTGTGGGCATCGTTTGATAATAAATCAAACTAAAGATACCACTCAATTTTATTTCCAGAATGATTAAACTAGCTACATCAAACAAAACCCAGAATTCTACAGGTGATTTAAATCCTGCTTGAGGGGAGCCTGGGTGGCTCAGTGGGTTAAAGCCTCTACCTTCGGCTCAGGTTGTGATCCCAGGGTTCTGGGATCGAGCCCCGCATTAGGCTCTCTGCTTGGCAGAGAGGTTGTGTCCTCCTCTCTCTGACTGCCTCTCCTGCCTACTTGTGATCTCTGTCAAATAAATACATAAAATCTTAAAAAACAAAAACAAAAACATAAAAACTGATGCAAATTTTTTTAAAAATAAATAAATAAATCCTACTTGAATTTTCTGACGTAACATAACACAGCAGACAGAGTATGAGACTTAGATGTCAGAAACGTGTGGGACAAATCTAAAAGAAAAACACTGAAGAGAGAAAAGAGAAGACAGGCTTAATCAGTAACTATTTTAAAAAGGGGTTGAGTGGAGTTAAAACCACCTACACCTACCCTAAGCCAAAAAGTTTCTGGAAAGCTTTTTAGCCTCTATTATTTGTAGGGCTAAAGTGGGAGAGATCGCATGCTCTCTAAATCAGGGTAGTGTAAAGATCCAATGGGTTAACAGACATGAAACAGACATGAAGCAGACATGAAACAGACATGAAACTACAAAAACAATAGATAATGGGAGGAAGACCCAACTTTATTCTCCATAGAAGAGCCAAGCAGGCAAAAATAAATAAAAATAAAATAAAATAAAAATTTATCATTTCTCATTTCGTGGCATACAGAATGTAATCTTTGTAGAACATACTTCCAACATTAATCATACCTCATATTAATTACTGTGTGATTACCTCCCTCACTGAACTAGCACTTCCTTCAAGACAGGAACGTCAGCTTTGGTTTTTCCATGGCTAACATACTTTCAGTCTTAGAAGATGCTCAGTCAGTGCCTGCTGAACTGTGGTGTGCTATTATTTACCCTTTCTGGTACGTAAGAATACATTCAGAAGTAGAAGAATTACCATTTTCCTTCCGTAATCTTGTTATGAACTTCTTAGGAGGAATCACCCCAACCTTCTTCTTCTGAGTGGCTATGCTATGGAAGAGGTCTGCTAGGCAGGTAAGAAGGTTCTCCTTCTTCCTAGGTTGGCTCTTGTATGCTAGAACTTTTTCCCGAAATGGACGACAAAAATAAAGTGCTTGAAGAACTGAATTACAGTAGCAGGTATTCCCAAACTAGAATAGGAAAAAACAAAATCTTGTTAAATATGAGGCAACACATTTTCAAGAGAACGAATTTCCATGTATAGTTACAAAAACAGAGAGAGGATAGGGAATTTATGGTCCTCATAAATTAAAAGGTATCTGAGAGTAGAAATAAGTATTCTGACTGCTAATCTGCCATTTAAACATTAAACGGATGCCCCAGGCATTGGTTTCAGGTTAAAACAGAAGGAAAATATATGCAATAAATTTGGCCTTCATGAAAACTAATTTAAAAATCTATACAGTTTAAACAGTAAGAGTACTTAAAAGGCTTAGACTTCTTTATAATTCTTTTGTCAATTCCCATTGTTACATTGTAGATATTAAGCATTTCATATATTATACATTTTAAAATATAACTCTCAAAAATTCTTTTGAAAAAACACAAAAGTGAGGTTTTCTATCAGATTCTTTTTTTTTTGTTTTTTTAAAGAGAGCGGCAGGGAAACAAATCATGATTCTTTTTTTTTTTCTTTTTAAGATTTTTATTTATTTATTTGATAGAGAGAGATCACAAGTAGGCAGAGAGGCAGGCAGAGAGAGAGAGGGGGAAGCAGGCTCCCCGCTGAGCAGAGAGCCCGATGTGGGGCTCGATCCCAGGACCCTGAGATCATGACCTGAGCTGAAGGCAGAGGCTTAAACCACTGAGAAACCCAGATACAACTCTTATCAGATTCTTAAGTGCCATCAAAAAATAAAAACAAAGGGTCCCTGGGTGGCTCAGTTGGTTAAGCATCTGCCTCCGGCTCAGTTCATGATCCCAGGGTTCTAGCACTGAGCCCTGCATCACGCTTCCCTGTTCAGTGGGGAGTGTGCTCCTTCCTCTCCTCCTGACCCTCCCCGAAACTCCCCCCTGCCACCTAACACTCATGTTTGCTTTCTCTCCAATGAAGAAATTAAAAAATCTAAAAAATATTAATAATAAAAAGCAAAATAAAATGAGATCCTCTGAAATGTTAGATTAGAAATTTTCAAGGGCACCTGGGTGGCTCAGTCGGTTAAGTGTCTGCCTTCTACTCAGGACATGATCCTGGGGTCCTGGGATCAAGCCCCACATTAGGCTCCCTGCCAAGCGGGGAGTCTATTTCTCCCTCTGCTCCTACCATCCATCCCCCCACACTGTGTTCTCTCTCAAGTAAATGAATAAATAAAAATCTTAAAAACAACAACTTTTCAGGATGCTAGCACAACCACCACTGAAATGCTGAGATACCTGCACATCACTCTTGATATATTACAAACAGACTTCAGGTGCATTGAAGCCTCCACATGAACCGACTTCTTACCAGCCGGGTGTAACTACAGCCTACTGAACTTTAACGTCCTCCTCTTTAATAATGGGGGGAAATAACCCTACCTTAAGAGACAATGACACACAATTTGATCAACATTCATTGTCTTCCTTTTTCCTTCCCACTAAGAGACACTGGTTCCCAAAGCGAGCTGACAAAACACCCGACAGCTGATTGATGAGGACGTGGGGAGACTTTGAAAGTGTAAGAAGAGGGAAGAGGACACTTCTCAAAGCACTACCAGGCAGTGAGGTCACATCCTCACTAACCTAAAAAGCCTAGGCAGAGGAGACTGTTTTAAGGGGCAGTGTCAAGGTGCCTGGGTGGCTCTGACGGTTAAGCACCAGACTCTTGGTTTCTGCTCAGGAGCTGATCTCATCATGGTATCAGGCTGTGGAATCGAGCCCCAATTCAGGTTCTGTGCCCAGCGGAGAATCTGCTGGAGATTCTCTCTCCCACTGACCTACCCAACCCCAACTTGCACACACACTTTCGCTCTAAAAATAAGTGTTTTTTTCTAAGGGTAATGTCAAACACATTTGTTTGACATATACATTTGCATGTACATTTGCTTATATTTAAAAACCAGGAAGGATAAATTAAAAACTAATAAAAATGGTTAGAGAGAAAGAGGAAGAGTAGAGAGGAATCAAAGTACCTTTTTAAAAATATTTACTTTGCGGGACGCCTGGGTGGCTCAGTTGGTTGAGCAGCTGCTTTCAGCTCAGGTCATGATCCCAGCATCATGGGATCGAGTCCCACATCGGGCTCCTTGCCCCACAGGGAGCCTGCTTCTCCCTCTGACTCTGCCTGCCACTCTGTCTGCCTGTGCTCGCTCTCATTTGCTCTCTCTCTGACAAATAAATAAATAAAGTATTTAAAAAAAAAAAAATAAAAAAATAAAAAAAAAATAAAAATAAAAATATTTACTTTGCACTGATCTTTTTTTAAACTAAATTAAATCGAAATATCTCAGAGGAAAAAAAGAAATTCCTAAAGCTGAAAGGAAACAGAGATCAGTGACACCTAAATGTTTATCCAGTCCGTGGGAGAACTACACAAAAAATTGGTTCGAGCAACTTTAAAACATGGAGTTTTTACTATCCATGCATATTGAAATAGTCTAAGAATAAAAAGAAGGAATCTTTTTTTTAATAATTTCTTTTTTTAAGATTTTATTTTATTTATTTGGCAGAGATCGCAAATAGACAGAGAGGCAGGCAGAAGGGGAGGGGAAAGGCTCCCCACCGAGTAGAGAGCCCAATGCAGGGCTTGATCCCAGGACCCTGAGATCATGACCTGAGCCAAAGGCAGAGGCTTAAACCCACTAAGCCACCCAGATGCCCCTTAAATTGGAATTTAAAGTATTAGTATAAACTCGTGTTTGTGTGTGTGTGTGTGTGTGTTTTCAACTTCTATCCACTGAAAGGCCTAGCAGCAACAAGTTTCCCTGGCACACAGATTGTAGTCTTTAAGAACCTTTTTCCCACAAAAAGGAACTAGGATGTCTTACAGATATGGCTACACTAGGTCTGGGACAAGAAATACAAATGTAGATCAGCCTGGAGTATATTTTGTGCAGATTCAAGAGCCAAATTTCATTAAAAAGAAATACTGCAATTGATATAAAGCACATTAATCATATAAATATTTATGAATTAATAATGATATTTTATAAAACCTTTCATTAGACTCCATGGATGCTGTAAACTCATATATAAAAAGAGAACCTCAAAGTTTTATCTTGTTCCCTCCCTCCCCCCAGCCCCGAGAGCTAGCACATGAGCACGGGGGTAGAGAGTAGGGGCAGAGGGAGAGAGAGAATCCCAAGCAGGCTCCACACCCAGCATGGAGCCAGGCAAGGCCCTTGATCACAGGATCCTGAGATCATGACCTGAGCCAAAATCTAGAGTTGAATGCTTAATTGACTGAGCCACCCAGGTGCCCCTTATCTTGTCTTTTTTATTTGAGAAAGAGAGCATGAGAAGGGGGAGGGTCAGAGGGAGAAGCAGACTCCCCACTGAGCAGGGAGCCTGATGGGGGACTAGATCCTGGGACTCCAGAATCACGACCTGGGCCGAAGGCAGTCGCTTAACCAACTGAGCCACCCAGGTGCCCCTTATCTTGTCTTTCTTGTAAGAACTATAGTTCACAGGGAACTAAAGAGTTGATGAAGAAGTTCCAGCTTATAGAATAAATCCAGCTAATAAATTCAGAAGAAATGACTACAAATAATGGAGTAGGAAATAATTATCAATGGATACCAAAAGCGTTAGTGGCTGATGGGAACTTGAAAAACTATCTGAAGCCCCAGTGCACTACAAATTAAAAATGAGCAGCCAGGACGCCTGGGTGGCTCAGTGGGTTAAGCCACTGCCTTCGGCTCGGGTCATGATCTCGGGGTCCTGGGATCGAGTCCCATATCGGGCTCTCTGCTCAGCAGGGAGCCTGCTTCCTCCTCTCTCTCTCTCTCTCTCTCTTTCTCTGCCTGCAACTCTGCCTACTTGTGGTCTCTGTCTGTCAAATAAAATAAAATCTTTAAAAAAAAATAAAAATAAAAATAAAAATGAACAGCCAAACCTTTGTCTCTTGTAGAAATATGTAGCAACTCTTAGGAAGAATTCCTGTCTGAAAAAACAAAAGTACTACATTTTTTTAAACTAATAAATTTCAATCACATGTCTAGACCTATCTACCAATTTACAAGATATTTAAGGAACAGAGAAATGAGTTAAACAATACTACAAAAAAAAAAAAAAGAAGAATAGAACATGAGGCCCAATGGGAATATATGATTTTTACATTCCTATTGGTGGTCAGAGCCAAGAAGTGGTTTCCATAAAAACAAGTGCTTTAAAGGCTTTCTAGGTAAATGCTAAAAGAAGTAGATGAAAAGGAGATGATGCATTGGTACTACCGATAAATGTAACTCTGGATATACTTTAATAAAGCTTATCCGGGGGCTAAGTACACCTGCAGTAGATTCTACAATATTACTGAGATTAATTTACCGATTAGTCAGTATTAATTAGTCTGAAAAATACTAGTATTTGTATCACAGTCTAATGAAGCTAATGACCAACAAGCTATGCCTCTGCCATCAGAGAGAAGAGTCACTCTACATCACTGGACACTTCTGTTAAAGAATACACAACAGGGATTTGAATGACTTCCACAGAACAGGTAAAAGCAAAAGACAGCGTTTCGTAGTATACTAGAAAAATTTATGATAAAGGTTGACCAAATTATAAAAAAAGAAGCAAATGGAATGATAAGCTAAGGAACCAGAGAGAGTCTATTCTTTTGTACAGAATGCTGGGAGGTAGAATCCTGCTCATCTTCTGAACATAAGGCAATGAGTAACATTATAATCAGTTCTCTGGGGTCTTCTCTTATGGTCTTGCACTGATCTTCATCAATCCCATTAAAGAAAAATCAAAGCATAGGACGCCTGGGTGGCTCAGTGTGTTAAGCCGCTGCCTTCGGCTCAGGTCATGATCTCAGGGTCCTGGGATGGAGTCCCGCATGGGGCTCTCTGCTCAGCAGGGAGCCTGCTTCCTCCTCTCTCTCTCTCTGCCTGCCTCTCTACCTACTTGTGATCTCTCTCAGTCAAATAAATAAATAAAATCTTTAAAAAAAAAAAAAAAGAAAGAAAAGAAAAATCAAAGCTTGAAACTACTACAATTTCTCCAGAACAAGCAGTAACTTTCGATCTTATAATTCTGAGAATTTGTCTTCAGCTTCCCTGACAGTAACTTTCCTCCAAGTTCCTAAAACCTAAAAATGTATCTCTCTAGTGTATAGCTTTCATGCAAAAGATTGTCTGCCATGATTTCCCCCACACTCCTGTTTCTGAATGCTCGATTTCCACAAAAAACATTGCTTTAAGGGTTGTAACCTACCCTATGTCTTCTCAGCTTGTTTTAATGATCAAAGATATGTATTTTTGAAATTAAATTCTCCATCCTATCTACTAAATTTGTTTGAATTCACTGGAGTGATCATCAGCCTTGAAAGCAGCACCGCTCAGCATCGAAGCGAACAGGCTATGAAAGCAAACTGTCTAGGTCCAAGTATGCTTCTTCTCTCTGACCTCTGGAAACTGCCACGCCACTCCGCTTATCCGCGTCCTCGGCTGTAAACGGGGTTTGTAACACAGGGCCCACCTTCTATAATCTTGAAAAGAACTAAACTAATAATCCACCTGCAGCACTAACAACAGTTCCCTTGCCTTCATCACGGCACTGTTATTTTTGAAACTATCTTTTTAAGTCATCTGACCATTTTGAAAAATTAAGATTAACAGAAATTAAATCGTATCATCTCTAAATCTAGCTTGAAATTATACTAGTTTATAAACATATAAATGAATAAGAGACAGTTACACTGTCAACTCTTTGGTGCTATGGAACCTGAAGTGACATAGGACCACTTCACACATGGATAGAGTGTGGATACTAGTATCAAACATTAAATAAGAATTAATAAGGCTGGGGACCCTGGGTGGCTCAGTCAATTGAGCATCTGACTATTGATTTCAGTTCGAGTCATGATCTCAAGAGTCCCGGGATGGAGTTCCACATCCGATGCCACCCTCCGGACTCCACCCTCCACGGGCTCCACACTCAGCAGGAAGTCCCTCTACCTCTGCCACCCCCCCACCCAGCTATCTCCAGCCCCGGTTGGGTGCACACACTCTCTCTCCATAAAATGAATAAAAGAATCTTTAAAAACAAGAATTAGTAAGGCTTCACTCTCATTTTTAGATAAAAATAAACATTAGTGATTCTGTAGTTCTTTCCACAGCCATTGCAATCGTTCATCTTACGTATATCATTTGGAGACTACTGGTGTTTACCACCATTATGTTAACAGTATCGCCTAAAAAAAAGCTTTAAAATGTTTAAATGCTCTACTGTCCGCCGTGCTGTAGGCTGGTGACGATGATGCCTATCCTCTTCTAAGGATATGAACATCCCCTTCTAAGGAAAGACCCTCTTCCCCTACTACAGTTTGTTTAGATGGCCCTGTTTTTGAACACTATACCAACATGCCCCTACTTACCAGTCTCACCACAGCCAAGTGGACCAGATCTAAAAGTGTCCTTCCATGTGTTAGTGGAAATGCATTCCTCACCACATACCCCTGAACTCCGCTGCCCCACCATTTCTTACAGAAAATAACTTCTCTACATACATTCTGCAAGGTTGTCAATCACAAACCCTTTCACAGACCCTGCCACAGGGCTGGACACTTGATCCAATCTCAGCAGAGGACTTGAGACACAGCTGTTCTCTCGGATCTAATGTAAACATTCTCTGGGATCTCTGATAATCTAACCCTCAAGTAGCCTATGGCCATCGGGTGGAGAGAAACAAAATGATAATCAATCAATTCAAACAAAAACAGAACCAAGACATTTGCGTAATCAACTTTATTCTTGAGGATGTCCTTTTACAACCCACAAATGGAAAGAAAGTTTCATTTTTATTTGTCACTGTTCTTCACAATGCTCCTGTCCCCTGGACCAATTCGAACCAATGACCACTAGCCATTCAGGTGTAAAAAGCCTTTTGTAAGGTGGTCTAGGAACTCAACTGTTATTTAGTAACAAAGATCTTAGGGAAAAGCACCTTCCACTGTAACCTCACAAATAGATTTGCTGAGGCGACATGTCTGTTGGCTCCTACTGTATTAGAAAATTCATACAGAACCATATCATAAAACAATGAGAAAAGACTATTTAAAAAGGTAGACTGTACAAAAGTAGAAAAGAGATACTGCTAACTGAAATCACCCCTTTTCTATCTACATACAAAAAGAAGTACTCACTAGCTAAAAGATACAAGGGGAAAAAGGCAATCTGGTTCATTGGATCAAAACAATTCATTTTCAAAGAAGTTAGCTGACCCTATAAAGGTGACATTTAAGCAGGATATTCTGCTGCAACAGAAAGCTTTCAAAAGGCTACCCTGCCTACTCCAGATAGTTTCTGAACCCCCACTCCACAGTAGTATTCCTCCTGCTTTCTAAAAACATCAGAAATATTAAAGCATTCACAAGAATTAAACCAACAGGAAATCCCCACTCAATGTATTACGTAAAGTACAGTGACAGACATCAGAATAGTAAGAAAGAACTGCCATCAAAGCGATCCTTTGTGAAAATATCCTTCCAAAAAAAGATAACTGCAACTGAAAGTAATGGAAAATAGGTTATAGTAACAACATGGAAAGTAACCCCTATGTTGAATTTTCTGCCAGTTAATTAAACTGTGGTTATTTTTCTTCTGTCCATTAAAAAAAAAAAAAAAAGTCTGATTTTCTAAGTGCCCCAATACATGTACTATTTGCCAAAGGCAAGTGGTAGTGAATGATTGTGCCACTCACAAAAAGTCACAAAATAAGCCAGTCACAAAAAGCCAGTCACAAAAAGGCTCCAAACAGGCAGTTCTGATAGAAACCCTTCTCGGTGTAAGTTTTGTTAGAAGCAATTAAAATAAACCTTGAAAATGCATACTTAGCTAAGAGCATACTGATAAAAGAAAGAAAATACATGTGTGCCTCATTTTAACAAAATTCAATTATTGGAAAAGATAAACCAGAGTTCTTAAAGCAGTTACATTCCAGTGTTGTTTCAACACTAACTACCTTGTAGACAGGTACAGAGAGGGAAAAAAAAAGTCACAATGTTACCTCTGAATTAAATAAGCTACCCTCTCCTACCCTCCCCCCACAAAGCTCCACCCTTCATTTTTAAGGGACTCCTATAGTGTGATTAACTCCAAAAATTTCTTAAAAAGGAAGAAGGCGCGGGGGGGCGGGGACAGAGAAAGAGTGATGATATTTTAAGAGCTGCAAAACAGGACCTATACAATAAAGTTAACAGTATAGAAGACAGTCTCAAGATAGCCTGAAAGTTTAAATCACAGAGTTAAACACTATACTAGTTCTGCTGCATCTACTCTGACCACCAATTAATTTCTCAATATAATTCAGGTGTTCATCAATCTTTCATAGTTGGAGCGCTGGCTACCTCAGAGATCCCAATTTTTCATAATAACTAGGCACAGAGATCAGAAACTACATTTCTACCCATTAGATGAGTCTCTGGAAGGGATAATAGACAAGGCTTCCTCTAAAGATCTCTTACTAACTCCACTCCCTCCTGCTTCTCTTAGGTGTTACTCAGTATCAGTTAGTCAGTTTCAGGGAGAAGCACAAATACCACCATTTAATTTGGATTGATTGATCCATGGAGAATAATAATAAAAATAAAACCTTCTTAGAAATCCTTTTTTTTTTTTTTTTTTACACAGCTGACACAGAGCAATATATCAGAGAAAAAACAGCATAACAAAAAAATAGACTAATTTCAGAACTCATTTTATAATAAATTTTCTCAAGGATGTTGTGTTAGTTGTTCTGAGTCTATCTACAGAAAAAGTTACAGTCAGACACAAAACGGAGAGACTGAAATATTTAAACTGGAGAGGATTAAAGGTAAAACAGCCTTCAATATATAAAACATTCCTCTGCTGAAGAAAATGGGTCCTTGAGACACATTTCTAGACACACATCAACGTAAGAACGTGAACCGAATCCGGGTGGGAGCCGTAGGGAAGGAGTTCATGGGAGTGGAGCAGCTAGGGTGCTGCCCTTGCCAGAATTGCCAGAATGTACACCAGGCTTCCAATCACCAGACACCTCTGCTCTTAAGCACGGATGCTTAAGACGTGAGAAGAGGCCCAGATCGTGTTAAACCAGGGAAATTAAATAGTCAACTCCCCACCTTACCCACAAAACCCCAATAATATGACAGTAAAAGAAGATACTAAGCAAAAACCCAAAAGGCCAAGAAAAAGGGGGAGGGGTCGAGCTTCCCCTAAAAACAGGGTCTGGTCAGAAGTCTTTTAAAAGGACCATTTAGACCCCTAGATGACACTTAACCTTTCTTTCAACTGCAGATTTAGTCTCTGCAGAAGCTGCACAGAAGAATTCAGTTCAAAAGCCCTTAAGGACAGCAGAGGACAGCAGTGAGGCACCAAACAGAAAACAGAGGGCTCAACAAAACCCTGAACTAAGCTACCTCTGACAGAAACTGAAAGTCCCTCAGGACCAAGTAAGAGTCCCAGAGGAAAGGCTCCAGCCATTGGAATGGGCGGTGGGGGGATGCAGCCATTTCTAACACCTGCCTGCCAAGGGTCACCCCAGGGGAAACCACAGCAAACAAGCTCCACCCATAGTACACCAAGTCCCAATCAGCTTTTCAGAGTCTCACTTGTATGTATGAATGAAATTTAAGGCACGTTTCCATTAGAAAAGACAGAGTTTAAAACAGTAGGGGGGAGAGAGAAGACCTCAAAACAATCCAGTAAGCATAAGTAAACCTCACCAACAAAAATTATAAATAATATCTTGGGAAAAATAACAGAATATTGCCTCCATAAAACAACATAAAAAAATTTAAGGTAACACTCTACGAAATAAAAAGTGCAATGAACTGTACCAAAAAGGGCAATAGTCCAAAATGTAGAATATCAGATGATCAAAACATGGAAGAAAAAGGAGGGAAAACAGAGAATCAATCTGCATTTCAATATGCAACTAAGACTATATGAAAAAAGAACAAAGAGATTACACTGATTGGAAGCAATTATCCAAATACTGGTATCAGAAACATTCTAGAACTGAGGAAAATGAAATATGTCTAAATGGGTTGATAAACAGCCAATAACAGCAGGAGACACGAAGACGCATCATGGGGCCTAGGGGTCTAAATGGTCCACAACAACAGTGGGAGACACGAAGACGCATCATGAAATTTCAGAACACTGGCAATCCATTCACATTCTGAAAGGAAAGGCTCCCAAAACATCTTTCTAAGGGACAAAAGCCACACACAGAAGAGATGAAGAATCTGAAGGGCATCAGTCCTGCCGATGTCAACGGAAGCCAGAAGTCCACAGAGTAACCCCCTTACAATTCTAAAGGAAGGTTGTAACTTAGGGTCTCCATCTATTTTGACTGTAGCCAAAACATTCTTAAATACACAAGATCTCAAAGTCACCTCCTATGCACACTCCCTAAAGAAGCTACTAAAGGGGGCGCCTGGGTGGCTCAGTGAGTTGGGGCCTCTGCCTTCGGCTCAGGTCATGATCCCAAGGTCATGGGATCCAGCCCCATGTCCAGCTCTCCGCTCAGCAGGGAGCCTGATTCCCTTCCTCTCTTCTGCCTGCTTCTCTGCCTACTTGTGATCTTCGTCTGTCAAATGAATAAATAAAATCTTAAAAAAAAAAAAAAAAAAAAAAAGAAGCTACTACAGAACACGTTCCACAAAGCAGGGAAAAACTCAAGCAGAAGAGGGGATCCAGGGAAGGAGAGAAGCGAAGGGATGTCCAGGGTAACGGTAAAAGGACGCAGAGGCCACAGGGAAGGATGACAGGGCTCCAGAGGGATGTTAACATTCTGGGGCTGAGGCAGTGCAAACTGGTTCGGAGGAAGTCTTTTTGCATTTGTTAGTGCTGCTGAAGACTTGGAATAAATGAAAATTAAGGATGAAATTTAATGAAAATGAATAAATGAAAATTAAGGATGTGGAAAAATAAAGCAGTGGTGAATTCCATGCCAGAGAATGGGCAAGGATGGTGCTAGAAGAGGTATAAGTTTCTTACCTACCGTACAGGAAGTCAATGAACTGTTTTGTTTTGTTTTTAAGATATTTGACAGAGCGAGAGTGAGAAAGGGAACATAAGCAGGGGGAGTGGGAGAAGGAGAAACAGGCTTCCTGCCAAGCAGGGTGCCTGATTCGGGGCTCGGTCCCAGGACACTGAGATCACAAACTGAGCCAAAGGCAGATGCTTCATGACCCAGGCGCCCCAATGGACTGTTTCTAATAGCAGCATAGGCACTTGATCTAGAACACAGGGGTAGATTCCAGGGAAAATGGCCAGCCTCCTCTGGGGAGAGGGCACTGTGGAGTGGGGACTGCTAATTCTGTCACAGGCTTCACACCCACGAGAGGACTCCCAAAGAAAAAGGAAACACCCACACCACTTAAACTGCTTGCTTCAAATCACACAAGAAATCCACCTCACACATCACAATTACATACTAGTGTTTAGTAACACACAGGTGTGTTCAATGGAACTTTCTTTGTCACTCGAATTACTCTCTCTCTCTATAGCGTAGAACACTCACCATGGACCCACCTAATAGTACCCTACAACACAGATTTGTGGTGTGTGCTGATGATTCAGAAAAGAGTTAAAAATTCTAAAAGAAAGTTCTTCCAAAGTTTTAATAATGCATAATTACTAGAATTACCTCCACAAGCCTGGGGAATGTACCCTTTACTTGTATTTTGCCCTTGTAGATCTATACTAGTTAAAAACTGCCAGAAGTTGACAAATACTTTACAGACACAGGGAGGCATTTACAAAAGTTTATTATACCTGTACATTTGAACCACTTATATTTAGGCATTTAAAGGATTCTCAAAGAATCAAGAGATCATTTGGTGTAAGCCATACAAAATTTAAGTTATGAAAAATTCTGACACAAAATAGGAAAAATTTAAAAACCATTTTAAAACTCTTATGACCTTGGGCAACTTTGTTTCCCTTTCATTAAAAAGGGAATTTCAAATCAAGTCTCTTGGCCTTAAGCCTAGTGAGGCAAATAAACAATTTTCCTTTAATAAATGATGAGATGCATGCATTATTTTAAAAACTATTTCCAAAGGTACTGGTGAAGACTAAGTATCAACGGGTACTTACATTGACTAATCCAAAATAGTGCTCATTGACTGGAAACTGTTCTGGACCAATCTCTTTCTCTAATGCCGAGGCATTGGCGCCCTTTAAAAAAACAAAAACAAAAGCAGAGATCTTAGTATCTGTACTATTAAATTTTCACAGTTTTAGAGGCATTACAGAGAAATCCTTTAAAAACGATGTTCCCTTTGACTCCCTAACATTACTGGAAAATAAAGGATGATAGTACAGAGTAAAGGATTTTAATAATATGACTAAAAACTAGTTCGCAAGAACTTCCTCAGGAAACCAAAGCATGGATCAAGAAATTCTATTTGTAATGTGTTACTATTTTCTGGGTAATGCATTAAAGACCCTGCTGTACCATGTGCTCTAACAGGAGAGCTGAAAACCAAATATGCAGATATGCAATAACCTAATGATTCTTTGAAGCGATATACCTGAAAATCCCCCCACGGATCCCAAACGACAAGAACGTTGTGGGAAATGGCACTGATGACTGTGCAACTGCCAACCATCCTACTACGCAGCAGAGTCAGAATCATGGAACTAGATTTACATACAAAAGCACGACCATTTCTCAGAAAGATAACGTTAAAGAAAAAAATGAGATTAACACGTGTATAAAAAATAGGCGATGGCAAATGGGCTGAAGAACAAACATGAAAAATACTTGAGTGGGTGCTGAAAGAGGACTGAGACATGGCATAGAGGGTGAGGGATTAAAAAGGGAAAAAATAAAATGAAATGCAACCAAAAAAGGGCCCTGCGCCCAGACAACAATTGAGTGTCACAGTCTCAGGAATATGACTGACTCAACTCTGTGCACTGGGGGCCCTGAAAAAAAGCGGGGGGAGGCCGGGAGCACGGTGTCCCTGTGTGGTGGCACATGTCACTGAGCGGACTCCAAACATAGCCGGAAGGGAATTGACAGCAATACTGAAAACCCAACTCTAGATATGGTTACTTGAAAAGTCCCAAGAAAACATACCACCACCTACATAAAACTGATATGGCATGACTCACAAAATACCTGAACACCACTTGGCAAAGTCACACACAAGACAACATACATGCTATGCCTCCTCCGAGGCGCTGACTCGAGGCTAACGCTAACTCTGTGCCCAGAAGCCCATCCCTGTTGTGTCCTGACTGAGCTCCGCTCCTGGACTTGGGAAGCCCAACCTCTGTTAGACGACACATCCTCAACTTCCTGATTGCAAGTACTGATTATTCAGACCTGGTGGACTGGGGGTCAAATTCTACCAAAACAAGACATTTCCTTTACCATCTTCCTGCCCTCCAGCCCTTGTATATAAACACGACAGTGCTTTTATTTTTTTTTTAATTTAGGACTTATTTTAGGCTTTCTGCAAAACCTTCATATAATCGCTAGTTTACAGATACCATTTATTTCTAATCTGGCCATCCACTGTTCCAGAACAACATCAAATTCAAATATTTCAGCAGCTACAAGATCTACTGAACAAATCTGTCTTGGTGCGAATGTTGGAAGCCCCTCTCCCCATCCCCGCCAGCACAAGTTATCAGGTCATAAAATTTCCTCAAATATGTTGAAAAATATCCGTAAGCCCGGATGTTTACCACCTACTCTAAGAACTAATACTAGTTTATTCAAATAAGTATAACCCCTTCCCCACAAAACAGAAGGGCAGGGGAGAAGGCAGGGGAAGGAAAAAAAAGAAGAAAGGTTCTATTACCCAAAACACAACCTTATTACATCTTTTTATGTGGAACAGTAAAATGCCAGTACATGTAACTCAGGAAAGCATTTCTGGCCCTTAGGATGAACACAGTAACACATGAACATTGTCTCTCCAATGTAATGCCAATCACACACCGCAGACCGTGTATTCTAACCATGCCAGAGGATCCACTTATTCCCACCCCTCCATCACAGATTTTCATGCCTGCTTAGAAAATCCTCCAGCTGTCCTGCATCCTCAAAGTAAGTCTCACTATGGATCAAGTTATAAGCTTCTCTGCACCTCGGTTTCCTTAACTGCAAAAGGAAAATGTCACCAACTACTTCAGAGGATAGCTACAAGGAAAGGAATTTAAACCTCTATAAAAGCATCCAACAGGGGCGCCTGGGTGGCTCAGTGGGTTGAGCCGCTGCCTTCGGCTCAGGTCATGATCTCAGGGTTCTGGGATCGAGTCCCGCATCAGGCTCTCTGCTCAGCAGGGAGCCTGCTTCCTCCTCTCTCTCTGCCTGCCTCTCTGCCTGCTTGTGATCTATCTCTGTCAAATAAATAAATAAAATCTTTAAAAAAAAAAAAAAGCATCCAACAACGTCCCATAAATATTGGTTCCCTTCTTTGCCTTCCCTTCAAATTCAAGGTGGGGGAAGAAAGCTACTCTCATTAGCCAGTAATGTTAATAAATATCTGCTCCATGCAACAGAGAAGAAAACAAGTCAGAGGAAAAATGAGATAGCTTTAAAAATAATAATAATAATAATAAGGTATTATTAAAAACATAGATTTCCTCACTCAGGCCAATTCCACCAAGCGGCTCAGAGGTACAGTCACTGTAGTCTCCAGAGGCTGACAATAAAGCAAAACCACAATCCAATCAGAGATCTGGGAAGAGGAGGCTAAGTGTGATAAAATGGAAACAGCCATACACCATAGCCATTGAACCTTTCTGGATTTATGAAGCTTCATTTGCAAAATAAAAGGGTCCATCTCCTCACTGATTTTCAAAAACCCCAGCCCCCAGTTTATCTGTTGGGTGCTCAAGTAATCCTTTACCCAAATTAAAGTTTTCACAGCTAAGCCTGTTTAGAAAATTAAGACTAGGTAATTTCCAACTCAACATTCTACCATTACCAATCACTTTTACCAACATTTCTGAGAACATTTACTATACCAGCACAAAACTCCACGGAGGGCCAAGCCAACCAATAATACATGCCAAACAACACAGTTCAGAGGAGAAAGACCAGAGCGACAGATGGAATAGGGGGAGCAGATCCAAATGGAAAGTTCAAAGAGAGAATGGAATTTACTTTACGACAGTTCTAAATTAAAGGACAGCATAGTAACATACACCTTACCATGATAATGATGCTGTATAATGCAGATTCTGTGTCTGTGCAGGATAGTCTTTCGGCATGAACTCAAGATCTTCTCTGCAGAAACAATCAGAGCACATATTTCTACCTCTAGCTGAATGCTAACTACAAATGCAAAGAGGAGACGAAGTAATTCGGTTTCTGATGACTGGTTTTCAACACTAGAGTTTGGTATAGCTGGGGAGAAAGGGCCACCAAACCAAATGTTTGCTGTAGAATTTTTAGTATCTTCAAAAGAGTTCTCAATCTCATCCCTTGAGGATGTTGTTGAAGGTTGACAAACCCTATCGTGTCAAATAATGGTCAACCAGCAACCTCAAGGTTTAAACTGAACCTAGAACAAGTCAATATTGAATAATAATGGCTCTGAACAATTCTCCATCCTTACAACACTTGAGAAATATGATCCCACTACAATTAACAGTGGTTTATTGCATCAGTGTTGCTTTCCCAGAATAAAGGAAAGAAATGTTGGCTTGCTCAGATTGGAATTTCTGCTCTAAAGCTTTCATAGGTATCAGGATTCTTCTTATTGTATGAGTACATGACACACAGAGAAGGAAGAAGACATTCTTTTCTGATTGTTGTCTCCATTTTTGTAACTTACACAAAAGATTACTTTAGAGTCAGTACCTATTACTACAGAATTCATCATAAAGAAGCAATGATGTATCCATGACTCTCCTGATGAGAACAATGAGGTGGATGAATTTTAGTATTAAAAAATTAGTATTTTAGGGGCTCCTGGGTGGCTCAGTGGGTTAAAGCCTCTGCCTTCGGCTCAGGTCGATATCCCAGGATCCTGGGATCGAGCCCCGCATCGGGCTCTCTGCTCGGCAGACAGCCTGCTTCCTCCACTCTCTCTCTCTGCCTGCTTCTCTGCCTGCTCGTGATCTCTGTCTTTCAAATAAATAAATAAAATTTTTAAAAAAATTTAAAAAAAAAATTAGTGATTTACTGAGCTGGTAAGAAAATGAGGAATCCACAGAGAACAAAAAACAAAATGATGGGAGAACCCTGGGAGACAGGCCAAATGCCAAAGAGAGATTTTACAGTGAGGGCATGTGTCAACACTAGTGACCTTTATACTCTTTTCTGACAGCTGAATTAAAGAGAGTGCAGGGAAACCTAAAACTTGGGATGACAGGAAGGCCAACAAAAGACCTGAGCGTGACACTAAGATTCCAAAAGGGTTGATCTTCATGTCAGGGGGAGCAAGAAATAATCCTGTACCACAAAAGGCAGCAAGGGAACATGCGTGACACATGCTTGGCACTGGGGGTGAAAGACAGCTTCAAAAATTCATAACCCCAAGTTGACCCTCATAAAAGACTGTAACCCAAATCCACACAAGCTGTATGATCTTAAACCAAACCACTCAAGCAGATAATATAATTCAAAGAGACCCTGAGTTGATGGTGCCCTCTTCACCTGGCAACCAACAGAATTACAAGTTCACTCTGGGAGCTGAAGTTAATCCACCCCACAAAAAATTCCCACAAATAAAACTCCAAGAGATTTGAGTTCACAATCAAAACTCATACACACATCCACAAAACAAGAAAATAAAGTGCTATGAATAAAAGCCAGCAGAAACACAGACAGCAAAATTAGACTCTCAAAATACTAAACACCAGAATATTTCAGACAGGATACAAAACAAATGCTTAATATGTGCCAAGAAATAACAATTGCTTGATTATAAGAACAGAGATGAGACTCAAGGCTGATGCAGGTTTTTTTTAAAAGAACTGAATCAAACTTCTAAATATAGGGGCACCTGGGTGGCTCAGTGGGTTAAGGCCTCTGCCTTCGGCTCAGGTCATGATCTCAGGGTCCTGGGATGGAGCCCAGCATCAGGCTCTCTGCTCAGCAGGGAGCCTGCTTCCCTTCCTCTCTCTGCCTGCCTCTCTGCCAACTTGTGATCTCTGTCTTTCAAATAAATAAATAAAATCCTTAAAAAAAAAAATAAAAACTTCTAAATATAAAGGCTACAATAATTGAAACTAAAAACTCAATGGTAACTATACAAGGCAGTAAAAAAACGAATTTGGGGAGAAGGACAGATGAACAGGCAGAGCACAGAGGATTTTTAGGGCACTGTCAATATTCTGTAAATATTGTAATGAATATTGTAATGATGACTAGGTCATTATACGTTTCTTTAGGCTGTATACAAAAAGTAAACAGTATCATAAACTTGGACTTGAGGTGATCATGATGTTTCAGTGCAGTTCATCAGTTATGTCAAAAAGTACCAGTCTGGCGGGGGACGCTGATAATGACGGAGGCTATGCACACATGGAGCAGAGCTTTACAGAAAATCCCTGTACTACCCCCCAAGAAGAGAAAGTCTTAATAAGATAATTAGTCGGAAAAGAGAAAAAACTCAACGGCTAGGCCTAAGAATCCAGGTTAATAGTAATTAATATTTTTTCTTTTTCTTAAATGAAGCCCGAAGTGGGGCTTGAACTCATGACCCTGAGATCAAGACCTGAACTGAGACTTAAGAGTTGGACACCTAACTGACAAAGCCACCCAGGCTCCCTGGGTAGTATTTTTTAATCAATATTCCTGCGAATATAATGCTAGAAATTCAAACTAAAATTTTTATTAAAAACAGGAAATGCTGTTTTACAGAAAATATTTCATGGAAGAATGGGTTGGATCAGTTGGGGAGCTGCTGCAGCAAGACCATGGTACACTATTATGGCACTGACCTAGGAAAGGTACAGACTTGGGTCTCTCTGGTCCCGGCCTTCTGAATAACTAGCTGAAACAACTTGAGGCAAAATGCTTCTCTCTCTGGACCTTGGTTATCTCATAAGTAAGACCTCAAAATCTACAGTACCTCCCATCCCCATGTGTCTAGCAATGTGTGAATCTATTGGTTCTTCTGATCTCATTAAGACATTAAGGAAAAAAGTTTGGAGAGTCTATTAAAGACCAAACATCAAGTTCTGAAGAAAAGATAGGATATATTATTACATCCCCAGAAACAGTCATCCAATCCAATAATTTGCAGGTCATGGAGTAAGTGTCTCCTTCGACCTGCCTACTATGAATCCTTAGAAAGCTAAGCAATGTTTCTTTTTCATGCCAAAAAATAACCATCCAAGTACAAGAAGAGTAAGTTCTATAAAGCTGCCTTTGATCTATCATTCTGAAGATACCAGCTGCAAGAAGGAAAAAACAAAAGAACCCGGGGGGAGGCTGTTTCTGGTTAAATAATTTTTACATGGTCAATCACACCCTCTCTGACCACCCTCCACTCTGCCATTATGAGAAAGACACAAGACAACACATTACTACATTTGAGCAAGAAATAAAAAAACAGTAAATTGTAAAAAGATGAATATCTACTACCTAGAAAATATACTTATCAAGATTACTTCCTTTTTTTATACTGAACAGTTGCAGTGAACAATTAGTTCCCAGACAACTTTCTGTTTAACACAAATATGATAAAATCCATTTTTCCCACTCTTCTGTTTCAAATCATATCTTTGAATCCAGTGTTTATCATTCCGAGTGTAACACTGGAGGGTCACACCAGGTCAGTACCCAAAGGAGAACTGCCAAAACAGGCAGGAAAGGCTTCCCAAAGAGGAGACAATCAAGTGACCTTGGTAAAACTAGGAAAAATTCTAAAGGCACAGGAAGAGCCCATATGAGGATATGAACACAAAGAGACAAAGCGAATTTGAGCAGTGAAAGGATGAATCCAAAATAGAGATGATACAAGAAGCAAATATTTTAACCCAGAGAATGGAAAAGAACGGAAGGCAAAAAGCCCACACCTGTTCTCCTGGAAGATACTGTGTCCCTGAAACTGTATCAGCGACAACAAAAATCTGTATTAAAAAAATTTTTTTTCCACAGTCATCATAAAAATCATCGCAAAACAGTCTTTCAAAAAAGGTGAAATTCACCAAGTATCTGAGTATCTACTTTCTCCCCAGTCCTGTGCAAAAAGTGGTAGAACATGACTGTCAAATTGTAATACCCATTTAGTGGACAGTGAAATAGTGTCTCTACCATTTGGATCTACCATTTCCTTTTTCAGTAAAACAGAAGAGGTCATGGTATATCTCTTTATGAGTGAACAATGGTGTGTGAAACTTTTATTCCAATAATTAAGTACGTGTATATTAGATCTAACTGTAAAACCTATTTCCACTGTGAGTTTTTAAAATCTTTTTGAAGATTTTATTTATTTATTTGAGAAAGAGAGCAGAAAGGAAGAGAGAGGGAGAAGCAGACTCCCTGCTCAGCAGGGAGCCTGATGTGTGGCTCAATCCCAGGACCCTGGGATCATGACCCAAACAGAAGGCAGATGCTTAACTGACTGAGCCACCCAGGCACCCCTCCCTTGTGAGTTTAAATAAAAGAAGTTTTGGGGCGCCTGGGTGGCTCAGTGGGTTAAGCCACTGCCTTCGGCTCAGGTCATGATCTCGGGGTCCTGGGATTGAGTCCCACATCAGGCTCTCTGCTCAGCAGGGAGCCTGCTTCCTCCTCTCTCTCTCTGCCTGCCTCTCTATCTACTTGTGATCTCTCTCTGTCAAATAAATAAATAAAATCTTAAAAAAAAATAAAAGAAGTTTTGATATATACAGTGCTACCAAAGATTTAAAAGGGTAAGAAAGAATCGTGAAGTCATGATCCAGCTGAGGAGTATACAATGAATAAAAACTGGTTTTTCATGAAACCAGATAGAAAATGATTGCAAATAAATTTAAAGTTACAGAGGGGAAAACAAATGTCAAATTATGTTAGTATGCAGTATGTACTATAGGCTATCAGGACAGGAATGACTCTGGGAGCTGCAGAACTGGGGAAAGGCTTCATAAACAGATGTAACTAAAAGAGCCAAGCCTTGAATTTTCCTTCAGAGGGACTTCGATTCTAGCTTTGCAGGCTGGTGAAACAAGAGCCCAGAGAATAGGAGTAGAGCCTTAACCATTCCAAATGCTGGCTGTGCCATGGACTCAGTAATGGCCTGTAAGCAGGAGGCCTGCCTTCCTGGCCTAGTAGGAGCTAAGCACAGCGTCACCGTCCAGAATCACTCTGCCTTGCTTTTCTCATCAGCAAGGTAAGAGAGACCGGATTTATGGCATCTACTGTGAATCTAACATGTTATAATTCTAAGACAGCAGCAACAGGGATTCACAATCACGGTGTGAACTTAAGGCAAAACAGTTCACACCCTTGTGCTCCAATTTCCAAATGTGGAAAACAGGGCAGACAAAAAAACCCATACTTATTATGGCCTGTTACTAAAAAATGTATAAAATATTCAGAACAATGCCTGGCACAGTAGGCACTAAACCAATAGTTTCTTTACTCCTTCTTTGTCCCAACTTCAGATCAACCCCCCAAGAGACTGACATTGCCAAAATAGCTGAGAAAGTATCTGGACACTCCACACTGGTGCACCATCATTCTAGGAATCTTGGTCTAGGACCTCTACAGTGGCCTCCTCTGGTTTTAACTCGGCCATCAAAGAGAAAACATGCTCCACAGAAAGTACATGGGCTTCTAAAGATTGGGCCAGGCCCAAGAGTGGAAAGGCCCCCTCGAAGCAGGTCACAGAGGGTGGCAAGTACTGTCTGAGAATCCGAGATCAGCACAAAGCAAAGCCAACCCTGGCAAGACATCACATGGTATAAATGGTGCACACAGAGAGGGTGGGATGGTCTCCAACACAAATGGAGAACTCAAAACACCTTCGTATCTCCGAACTACTATACAACGAATTATCAACCTCTGGAAATCAATCAGGGGCTCTGGCCTCTGTTACCATAACAGGTCTTCTGAAAGCCCTCTTTGTAAGTCCCAGTTCCATGGAGAAGGAGAAGCCATATAAACTTTTTACCCAATGGTGCATATGTACATGTTCATGTGTACCTGCAACTTCCCTCTACCTTCCACAGCACCCCAAAAATCTTTAACCCATCAGGGAAGACTTCTGGCAAGTTTTCAAACTTTTCAAGAATATAGTTCTTTTCAGGGGCGCCTGGGTGGCTCAGTGGTTTAAGCCGCTGCCTTCGTCTCAGGTCATGATCTCAGGGTGCTGGGATCGAGTCCCGCATCGGGCTCTCTGCTTAGCGGGGAGCCTGCTTCCCTCTGTCTCTCTCTGTCTGCCTCTCCATCTACTTGTGATTTCTCTCTGTCAAATAAATAAATAAATAAAATCTTAAAAAAAAAAAAAAGAACATAGTTCTTTTCAGAAGAAATTAAAGCAGCTTACTCCCTTGGTCAGCAGCCGCCACAGGGGCATATACACGGCATGTAAGTTACAGAGGTAACATTCTCCATCTAAGCAACTACAGAAAATTCAATTCTATGATTAATCACTGACCAAATGACTGCAAATTTCAATTTACTCAGACCTGCACTTATATAATCCTTTCCACCTAACAGTAATATATATACAAACACACCATGTAAGAGACAGAAGCTAGGCAAGTTACATATGTGCATCATTATAATTCAATGATAAATGACCAAACCAAAAACATCAGACAGGTAATTTTCACCTCCAGAAGTTCACATATCCATTAGGACCTCAATATTCCTATTAGATGTTAAAAGCTATGATCTCTGTATTACTTGATCTAACATCTTCAGTGAAATGATTAGCTATATATTTCACAAATAAATGTGTCATTTGTAGAGAATATTGATATGTAGAGAATAAAATAAGATTCAGATTCACTTTTAAATCTTTTAAATCAGTCAAAGAATGAGAAAGTAATAACACTGACTTGGTGCCAAAAACAACAACAACAAAAATCCACGTCTTTAATCTCTTAAGTGTTCACGAGACAATGAGTTACTGAAAACGCTCTCCTTAATTCACCTCTGTCAGAAAGTTATGATGGTGACACTGGGCTTAGCACAAATTACTCTGCCAAGCCTCCAGTCAGCTTAACAAGAACATCAAAAAGAAAGTTCTCCAATATGACCAAGCTTCATATAATGGCATGCTTAATTTGAGTGAGCACACTGAATTTTACAAGTCCTATTTATATCAATACCAAAAAAACTTTCCTGAGAAAATTATACAACACTCTCACGTACAGATACACATTTAAAACATAACCACACCTGAACTCCCTTAATGCTACCTTACTTATGACAAAAAAGGTTAAGATTTGGTTTTTACAGCCTCTCTGTGGAGATTCACCTACTCTGGTCAAACAAATAACAAGAAATGTGACATTACTTTAAGCTCTACCATATTCTTTTTATCATTTTTCTATTCTATTTTACCAAATAATAGAACAGAATATTTTGCTCTATAAAAAATAAGGAGCCCTGGACCGGTACTAGGCCAACTTTGGACACGTGACTAGGATAACTGATTGTATGATAATGCTCAATCAGAAAATACATGTTCAGTTCTTATGCACTTACAAAAACGTGAACACTTCCATTTTTACAAATAATGACCTATTTGTAAAGCCTGTCACATTCCCGTGACAAAAATCACTATATAGAGACAAGGTATTATTAAATTGAAGGGAAATAAAAATTATTTCCTGAGTTACTGTTACTACAACAGAGTTCATACTCCAGATTCTAGAGGCTAAATGTACTCCTGCTCACCCTAATAAAAAGTAAAAATATCATCAAACTTAAATAGTTTTCTCAAACACAGACATGAACTGACTGCAGCTGCCACCACAGCATGTCCAAAATATAACCACAGGTGAAGTGATGTCACAGAATATTGAAGCTCCAGGGATCAATACCTCCACAAAATCATGGAAACCCATGAGAATCAACTATTTCAGAGCATTTGCACCAACCAGGGGTGTGGCTGCTGAAGACAGAGGATACTCAACCCAGGTCAGAGAGTAGAGTGCATGAACCAGCACACAGCCCCTGTCCCTCTGACTCACAGCGCAGGCAAGCATAGGGCCCATGTGCCTCGAGTGCTGGCTGATGCCAGGGTGGGCAATGGGGACCTTGCCCTGCTAACATTAGGGTTATGTATCTTATCATACTGGAGGCAGCCTAGGGAAACAACAGAGACACCTGCATTTGTTTCCACCCTCCTGGGCTGCATGAACTTCCCTTTCTGGATTTTTTGGGTGGTGGGAGGGAAGACCTAGACATTTAAGTAAATCTCTGCCAGGTCACAAGCTGACCAAATAGAACGTAAAAGAAACTGCAGTAATCACACAAAGCAAAGAACACAGGTTTTGCAAAGTCATTTTGGAAAAGTCACCACACAAAGAGATGACAGCAACCCTCAACAGCAATCACAGAGAAAGGGGAGAATCTGATTCCCAAGTCTCCACAACGTAATATTCAAATGGTCCAGTTCTCAACAAAAAGGTATAAAACAGGATGCCTGGGTGGCTCATTAATTAAGCATCCGCCTTCAGCCCTGAGATCCAGTCCCACATCAGGCTCTCTGCTCCGAGGGAAGCCTGCTTTCCCCTCTCCCACTCCCTTCTGTGTTCCCTCTCTCACTGTCTCTTTCTCAGCCAAATAAATAAATAAAAACCTGTTTTTAAAAGTTACAAAGCATACAAAGAAACAGGAAACCATAGCACTCTGAGAGGAGAAAAAGAATTTGATAAAAACTATCCCTGAGGAATGCTAGATGTTAAGAATTACTAAGGTATTAAATCAATGGTCTTAAATATGCCCAAAGAACTAATAAAGGATATCAAGGGAATGCTGTATGAATAAGGAAATTAAAATTAACCAGGCTGAAGAATCAATGAAAAAAGAATACAGAAAAATCAACAGAGGGCCCCATGTGACACCATCAAACATATCAACGTGTACATCAGGAGAATCCTCAAAGACAACGGGATGGGGGAAAAGAAGCAAGCAGTAAAAAAAAACAAATCTGAAGGTAAAAAATGGCTGCAAACCTCCCAAATTTGATGAAAGTCCTGAATCCACATATCCACGGAATTCAACAAATTCCAAGCAGGAAAACCTCAAAGAAATCCACCCATAACAATCAAACTGCCAAAGGACAAAGACAGAAAAACCTTAAAATCAGCAAGACAGAAACAACTCATCACATCCTAGGGATCCAAAGTAAGATTAGGAGCTGCTTTTTCAACAGAGGGATGACAGGTTTTAAAGTGCTGAAAAAGAAAAAGTGTATCTTTCAGGAATGAAGAATTAAGACATTCCAAGACAGGCCTCAAGGCGATTCATTACTAGTGGACCTGACCTCCAAGAAAATACTAGGAATCCTTTGGGCGAAGATGGGGAAAAAAAAAGAAAAAAAAGGCTAGGGAAATCACTCAAAGCCATATAATGAAATAAAGAACACTCGTCAATACAATAGCCAGTATTACTGTACTTTTTGCTTTTAACTCCCCTTTTCTTTATATAGGATTTAAAAAACACATTAAACAATAAATATAGATTTGTGTTAAGATGTGCACAATGTACAGATGTAGTCTGTGACAACTCTATAAAGGTGGAGGGACAGGGATGTACAGGCACAGAATGTTTGTGTACTCCTGAAACTGAACTGAACTGCTATTCAAACTAAGTTGTTGTAAGTTTAAGACACTAATTCTGACACTGAAGAAAACTAAGAAAAAACTAAGGAATATACAGAAAAGAAGGGAATCAAAATGGTACATTAAAAGAAATGCAGTAAATACCAAAAAGGCACTACCAGAGAGATTAAAGAACAATAAAAGAATGAAAGAAACCACACAGAAAATAAATACCTAAATGCAGAATTCCTTCCTTATCAGCAATTATCAGCAATTACTTTTCAATGCAAACGGCTTCAGCTCTCTAACTGGTAGATGGCAGAACAGATAAAAACATGATCTGGGGTGCCTGAGTGATTCACTTGGTTAAGAGACTGCCTTCGGTGCAGGTCATGATCCTAGAGTCCTGGGATGGAGTCCCACATCAGACTCCCTGCTCTGCAAGGAGTCTGCTTCTCCCTCTGACCCTTCCCCTTTTTGTTAAAGTCTTAACAAAAAAAAAAAAAAATCTAACTATAGGATGTCTGCAAATGGTAATTAAAAAAGGGCCAGAGGGAAGAAAGCTATTATCAGACAAAATAGATTTTTAAGTCAAAAAAAGTTATATGTACACCTGAAACCAACGTTACATTGTGTGTGAAATACACCCAAAAAAACTTAGGACAATTCTGTATTATATACTTGAAAGATCTAAGAAAGTAGATCTTAAATGTTATCAACACACACACACACACACACACACACACACACACACGGCAATTATGTGCAGAGTGGGAGGTGGTAACGAATCTTCAGGTGGCAATCATTTTGCAATACACCCAGGTATCATATTACCACCTTAAACTTCTATATGTCATATGTTGATATCTCAGTAAAGCTAGGGGGGAGGGGAAGATAAGAGACAAAGAACATTACATACTAATAAAAAAGTTTAATCCATCAAGACAACATAACAAGCACCAACCAACAATTGACAAAACTGAGATAGTTGAAGTTGGTCTAGTGGGAGAATCCTGAACTCACTTCCTTCCATAGACAAAACCAATCTACAGCTAATATGCAACAACTGGGGGGAGGGGGGATGAAAATTAGCTGAACAAATCCTCCACAACAGAGGATAAAAAAGGCCACATCAAGAAGGGAAATAGAGGCAGAGACACTATCTTTCCAAAAACCCCACCCCTGGTATCATGATCCACAATCAGAAGGAGCTGAGAGAGATCTCACAAATACGGAGCTTTCCTTCAAGTACCTGAGCCCTTGGCTCAGCACTGAGCTTTCCTTCAAGCACTCAAGCACTGAGCTTTCCTTCAAGCACCTGGCCCTCTGTACCAGAGACACAAACCCTTAAAACATCTGATTTGGAAAACCAGCACGGCTTACATTCAGAAGAAAAACAGGGCTGTAGGAAACAAAGACTCTGCTCTAAGAGGGGTTGTGTGCAGACTCATTCATTCCCAGACCCAGGGCAAAAGCAGCAGATTGAAAAACACCTAAACCATGTGAAGGAGATTTATTTGCAGGCCAGAGGGAGTGGAATGATACATCCAAAGTGAAATATGAAAGGAAAAAAACTTTCAACCAAGAACTCTATCCAACAAGGTTATCATCTAGAACTCAAGGAGAGGCAAGAGTCTTCCAAACAAGCAATAGCTAAAGGGATTTATTACTAAATGAACCTTAGAAAAACTGTTAAAAGGACTTCTTCAAGATGGAGGGTAGGGGAGTGGAAAGGCACTAATTAGTAACAAGAAAACATAGTAAAGTAAAAATCTTACTCGTATAAGTAAATAAACAATAAAAGTAGTGAAAATGATCACTTATAAAGCTAGTATAAGATTAAAAGAAGTAATAAAAACTAAATAAAACTTCAGTAATTAAACAATACACAAAATAAAAAGATGTAAAATGTGACATCAAAAATATAAAACATAGGGGAGAAGAAGTAAAAATTGCAGCTTTAGAATGCATTCAAAACTAACTTCCCATTACCTTTAAAACAGACTGTTCTATATATGGGCTCTTACAAGTGAGTCTCAGGTAAAAGTGAAGTAAAAACCTACAGTAGGTACACAAAAGATAATGGGAAAGTATTCTAAGCATAACACTTCAGAAAGTCATCAAAACAGGGAAGAGAACCAAAAAAATAGAAAGAAGTGAGGAGGTACAAAACATCCAAAAAACAATTTACAAAATGGCAATAAGTACATACCTACCACTAGTTACTTAAAATATAAATGGCCAAAATTCTCCAACCAAAGGACAGAGTGACTGAAAGAATTAAACACACATACACACAACCTATGCATATGCTGCCTAAAGAAATTCACTTCTGACATAAGACCATACAATGAAAGTGAAGGGATGAAAATATATATACCATACAAATGAAAACTAAAAGGTAGGTGGGGTATCAAGCAAAATAGCCTTTAAACACAGGGACCAGATATTACATAAAAATAAAGAAATCAATCCAACAAGAAAATACAACATTCGGAAATATTTATGGACCCAACACAGGAGTACCTAAATATATAAGGCTAATATTAACAAACCTAAAGGGAGAAACTGACAGCAATACGATAGTGAAGGACTTTAATAGTCCATTTACATCAATGGTTATATAACCCAGACCAAAAATAAAAAAAAAGAAAAAAGAAAAAAAAACAGTAAGGAAATAACAGCCTTAATCAACACATACGATTAGATGAACTTAATAAACACATATAGAACATTCCATCCAAAAGAAGAATAGACAATTTTCTCAAGTATTCATGAAACAGTCTCAAAAACAGATTTTAACCATGCAAGTCTTAATAATTAAAGTAAGAAAACTGAAATCATATCAAGTATTTTTTTCCAACCATAACAGTGTGACTAAAGAGCAATTATAAGAAGAAAACAAAACCAAAATATCACAAATACATGGAGAAAAAAACAACAAGTTCCTGAACAACCAATGGGTCAATGAAGAAATCAAAAGAAAAAAATTTTAAAAACATACCTTGAAACGAATTAAATTGGAAATATAACACACCAAAATCTATGGGATGGAACAAAAGCAGTTCTAAGAGGTAAAATGACAGCTATACAGGTCTAACTCAAGAAACAAGAAAAATCTCCAATATGCAACCTAACTTTATACCTAATGTAACTAGAAAAGGAAAAACTAAGGCCAGGCATAGTAGGGAAAAAAATAATATAAATCATAGCAGAAATAAAATAGAGGGCGCCCGGGTGGCTCAATGGGTTAAGCCGCTGCCTTCGGCTCAGGTCATGATCTCAGGGTCCTGGGATCGAGTCCCGCATCGGGCTCTCTGCTTGGCAGGGAGCCTGCTTCCCTCTCTCTCTCTGCCTGCCTCTCCATCTACTTGTGATTTCTCTCTGTCAAATAAATAAATAAAATCTTTAAAAAAAAAAAAAGAAAAAAAGAAATAAAATAGAGACAAAAAATTAGAAATTATCAATAAAACGAAGAGTCTCTTTTCCTTGAAAAGATAAAAATAAAAACTGACAATGCTTTCGACTCACTAAGAACAACAGAGACAGAGCTCATACAAATAAAATTTGAAATGAAAAAGAAGTTACAAATGATACCAAAGAAATACAAAGGATCTAAAAGACTATTATCAATAATTATATGCCAACGAATTAGACAACCTAGAAGACATGAATAAATTCCTGGAAACATACAATCTTCCAAGACAGTATCCTGAACAAACAGAAAGTCTAAGAAGACTGACTACTTGTAAGGATACTGAATCAATAATCAAAATCCTCCCAACAAGCAAAAGTCCAGGATCAGATGTACTTCACTGGGAAATTCTACCAAACGTTCTAAGAATATTCAATACCTAGCCTTCTCAAACTCTTCCAAAACTGCCACACCCATCTTTCAAGGCCAGCATTGCTGATATAAGAACCAAATAACAACACACACACACACACACACCCATAAAAAAGAATGAAATCTTGTCATTTGTAACACAAAGATGGACCTTGAGATTATTACCCTAAGTGAAATAAGTCAAACACATTAAGGCAAATACCACATGCTTTCACTTTTATGTGGAGCTGAGAAAAAAATAAAGCAAAACAAAACAAAACTCACAGACACAGATAACAGACTGGAGACTGCCAGTGGGGGGAGAGGGGGGTAAAACCAGTGAAGAGGATAAATAAAATAAGTAAGTTATGGAAATGTAATGTTCCTCATGATGACTAAGTCAATAATATTAAACTGCATATCTGAAAGTTGCTGAGAACAGATCTTGAAAGTTCTTAACACAAAAAGAAATTCTTTTGTAATCCTTTATGAAGACAAATAGAAACTACACTTACTGGGATGACTACTTCACAATGAACATCAAATATGATGTTGTATACCTGTACATTACAGGCCAATCCTACCTCAATTAAAAAAAATAAATTTTAAAAACTGACAAAATTGAAGGGAAAGGGGCAGTTGTACAATAGATGGGTAACTCAATATTCTCATTCAATAATAGATAAAAACCACCAGACAGAAGCTCAAGGAGGTAACAGGACTTCAACAACAGTGTTAACCAAATAAACCTAACAGACATAAATTGAACACTCCACCCAACCACAGAATATACATTCTTCTCAAGTCCAGTCAGAAGATTCTCCAGAATATATTACATTAGACCATAAAGAATCCTTAATTAATTTTAAAAGGCTGAAATCATACAAAGTATCTTCTCTGACCACGCTGTAATAAGACTACAAACTGAAAAAACAAGGAAAACTTAAAAACTCACTAGTATGTGGAAATTAAACAACATATTCTTAAACAACCAAGAGGTAAAGAAGAAACCAAAGGGAATTAGAAAATACCTTAAGATGAAAGAAAACAAAAACACAATACATGTGTTAACAAATGGGATACAGCAAAAGCAACGCTCAGAGAGTAAAAAAATTAGATCCAGATAAGCCAACATTAACAATGAAGAAAGAGTTTACTGTCCAGCTTAAGAAAGTAGAAAAAGAAGAGCAATCTGACCCACAAAGCTAGCAGAAGGAAGGAAATAATAAAAGATTCACATGTAGATAAATGAAACAGAAGTTAAAAGAATAGAGAAAATCAACAAAACCAAACAATTCTTTGGAAAGATCAACACATTTGACAAACCTTTAGCCAGACTAATGAAGATAAAAGAGCAAAGATTCAAATTAATAAAATCAGAAAAGACAGAATATTACTACCAACATGACAGAAACGAAAAGATTTCAAGAAAATATCATGATCAACTACCGTATGCCAACCAATTGCAAAATCCAGACGAAATGGACAAATTCCTAAAAATACAAGCTGCCAATTGACTCAAGAAAAAAAATTAAAAATTGGAAGACTTAAAACAAGTTAGGAGACTGAGTCAGTAACTGAAAACCTCTCGACAAAGAAAGTCCAGCACCAGATGTCTCCACTGGTGAATTCTATCAAACATTTAAACAAGAATTAACACCTTTCTTAAACTCTTTCAAAAAACTAAAGAAGAAGGAACACTTCCTAATTCATTTTATGAGGCCAGCATTACCCTGACACTGAAGCCAGACTAAGACACTCTAAGGAAAGTACGCACCAATCAATATTCCTTATGAATGGAGATGAAAAAATACTCAGCAAAATATTAGCAAACCAAATTCAGCAACACATTCAAAGCCTTCTTAATCATGACCAAGTGGGATTAAAATCCAGAATGTATAAAGAACTTCCACAATTCAAGACAACTAGAGGCGGTGCCTGGGTAGCTCAGGCAGTCAGAGGTCCAACTCTTGATTTTGGCTCAGGTCATGGTCTCAGGGTCATGAGATTGAGCACCCATCAGGCTCACAATGGGCATGGAATCTGCTTAGATCCTCTCTCTCTCTCTTCTCTCCCTCTACCCCTGCCCACTGCTTTCTCTAAATTAATAAATAAATAAATCTTTATAAAACAAACAAACAAAAAAATTCTCTCTTCTTTTATCCCACCCCCTCTCCTCTCTTAAAAAAACAAAAACAAAAACAAAAAGACAACCCAGCTGGCAGATAAGTATGTGAAAAGATGCTTAATATCCTTACTCCTCAGGCAAATGCAAATCAAAATCACAAGGTACTACACTTCAGCACCCATCAGGATGGCTAGAATCAAGACAATAAAAATAAAAATAAAAAATAAAATGACAAGTCATGATGAGGATATAGGGAGGGACACTCAGTGGTTCCTCAAAAAGTCAAGTATGGCTTTTTGGCTCAATAATTTCAGTCCTAGGTATATATCCAGAAGATTTGAAACAAGGAAGTCAAAGAGATACACATATGTCAGTGTTCACAGCATCATTATTTGTGATAGCCAGGAGGTAGAAACAACTCTGAATGCCTATCAAGGGATGAATGGATAAACAAGATATGGAATGATACAATGCAATATTAAGGAATATTATTCAGCCATTTAAAAACATGCAGTATGGATTCATGCAACAAATGAATGAACCTTGAAAAAAGTATGCTAAGGGGGCATCTGGGTGGCTCAGTGGGTTGAAGCCTCTGCCTTCGGCTCAGGTCGTGATTCCAGGGTCCTGGGATGGAGCCCTGCATCGGGCTCTCTGATCAACAGGGAGCCTGCTTCCCTTCCTCTCTCTGCCTGCCTCTCTGCCTACTTCTGATTTCTGTCTGTCAAATAAATACAATTTAAAAAAAAAAAAAGTATGCTAAGTGAAAGGAGCCAGACACAAATATTGTATGCTTCCACTTACATGCCTACCTAAAGTAGGCAAATTTATAGAAGACAGAAAGTAGAGTATAGGATAGTAAGGTTTGGAGAGAGGGAGGAAAGGGGAGTTACCATCAAATGGCTTGAAGTTTCTGTATGGAGTAATGAAAACGTTTTGGAATGAGATCGTGGTGATGGTTACACAACATGATGAACGTAACTAATGTCACCAAAATGTACCCTTAAGGTCAGTTAAAATGACAAATTTTACATTCTATATATTTTACCATATTTTTTTAAAAACCCATAATCAAGGGACAGGAGTATTACACTGGGCTCCCAAGACAAGAGCTAAATACACTTACTTCCTCACTGTTGTTTTCCTGGAGAGCAAATCACTAGTTGAAATAAAAATTTCTTAGGTGAAAAACACAACTGTAGGGTTCAGGTAAGGCCAAGTGTTGCTTATTCAATATCGCAAGCCCAAGACAATAAGTTAGTTCTTGAAGTAAACAACATTTAAATTCCACTGCTCTGATTCGGCAAACCACGACAGCACCAAACAAGGATATGAGAAAAATTTGGAAAGCATCTATTTCTCTAAGAAAAGATCGGCTCAGCAGGGTAAGGAACAAGGGTTGCCCAGCTGCCGAAATAACAAAAGTTTGAATGATACCCAACATTTATGTGTGGCACATCTCAAAAACTGAATTACAATTAACACAGATTTATATATTTTAAGCACAGCTAGAATACAAATTTCAGAATGCAGGAAGGAAACAAGGCCATTAATGTCACAACTGGAGTCTGGGGCATGTTACAAAGAGGAAAGATAAGCGCTGGTAGGAGAGACCCTTCAGACACCCAGGACACAAGGAGCCGCGCAGGAGCAGAACTGTCACAGGGGTATGGGACGAGCAGCGAATCGGGAGAGCATGAGAGCAGGTTCCGTTGCCACTTTACAAGCCCTACGACCTTAGCAAGTCAATCTGTCAGTCTCCATTTCCTTGCCTTCTCATACAGAGAAACATCTACTCTCCCTGCCTCATGGGGTTGTCATGGAAATCACATAACCAAATAATGAGTGTGAAACTTCTCTATAGCATTAAAGCACCATGTAAAGGAATGATGAAAGCATTAGTCACTGAGGTCTTCCTAAGTGGTCGTTCTACCAAACTGGGCAACAGGAAGGAAAATTCCAATAGAGGACAGTACTTTAAGTGCACTTTGTTTTGATAGCTACTGTGTAGGTAGAAGGCAAGTATGCCAATCCTCAATCTACTCAAAAATCTAGAGTTAGTGCCCTACAGACATTTGTTAAAAATATCAGAATAAGTATCAAATCCCTTCTGTGAACCCTGTACAAAACTAATAAATATTGTACGCTCGCAATCTGAAAGCAATGCAAACCGTAAAGGGGGCACAGAAAATAAAAACACAGGAGTTACTATTTACCACTCCTTCCCTTTACATTCCTTTCCCCAGGAACAACCACTGTTAAAAGCTGGGGTTTAGTTTTCATGGTGATTATTATCACTTTAATATACGCCTCAGCAAAAAGCTTTTAAATCTGCTACTCAAGATGGGAAAACTGGCGCGATGACACGCACATGCGTGCACATAGACAACCTCCAAACTCCACTTCCCCATCACCTTTTAATTTTTATTGTGTATTACTGGATACAACATTGCTCTAAGGCTTCTAGTAATTCTACATTTAAATTGTAGCTAGGTTTGCCAATTTCATGTAGTACTCAAGAAATTCCTGACATGAAGCAAAAGAGAATTAGCACGTGTACCTTTCCTGCTACCTCTCATTTCTTCTACCTCCCAATTAATTCTTTATGTACTCAGGGACTGCAACACTTAAATATTCATTTCTATAATTACAACTAAATCTGTCATGATTTATTCAAAAAACAATAACTAGAAAGAGAGATTACTCAAAGAATAGCTAATGCATGCAAAGGAGCTTGCCTTGTAGAGGGGGGACATGTTGAATAACTTAAGACATAAAATTTTAGTCATGCATGCTAAAAAGTTTATAGGTAACTAGCAAAAAATAAAGAAAATGCCATTACTCCACCAAAAAGCAGTTCAGGAGAGCAGAATTTTAAAAAAAAGAAGAGGAGGAGGAGGGAGGGAGGAGAGGAGGAGAAAAACAAGGAAGGAAGGAGAAAACAGGAAAGGAACAGAAATGTGACCCTACTCGTTCCACTACTGCCACTCGAAGGAAAATCGGTCAAGTTTCTTGTTTTCTTTCAAGCTCTCAGTGTTCATCAAGTGTCTGGGAATCCTTGGTTAGTTGTTCAGGTTTGTGAATGAAAGACGATGAGCAAAAGTACCTGGCACAGCCTTCCCGTGCACCTGTCCAGGGAGCAGTGGCTTCAAGTTCTAGAGAGGCAGCAGAGTGTGAGCAGCAGGCCGGCCCTGCTCCCTGCCCCCCACTCCTGGGGAAACCCAAACTACCATAGGCCCTCTCTGCGCTCTCCAATGTCGAGGCCCAGGACTCTCTCAGCTCTCTTCAGAGAAAAGGTGACCCACTTCCCCCAAGGACCACATCTCTGGCTTCCTCCTAACGGTAAAAACCTGGCATGCCAGCTACTCTGAACAGAAGACAGGAGGCTCTGCTGAACCTGCTCCTGTGAACCAACTTCTTGAACTGATTACCATGGTGACCGCATCACAGGCACACTCTGACAGCAGCTACGGGTTCCAAATGCAACCTTCCATGAGGCTCTCCTGAGAACACACAGCCCACAGTTCTTTATCAGTTCTGCTCTTTCCTGCCCTGACTCCTCCCACTCACTGCTGTCTCTTGAACCCTTTCTACTACTCTTCACTCCTCCACGAATTCCTCAAAAAGATCTGGTCCATTGTTATCCTCCAGATCTGTTACAGTTTCATAAACTGAACACAATACACACACCACACTCACATCTCTCCGTCAGTTCCACAGAAATTGGATGTGCTGGAGCTTAGACTGGCCTCTGGCTCCTTCTAACATATTTCTTAGAAAATAAGAGTTTTTAGTTTAACAAGTATATTACTTCAAAGTGGTCAAGTCTCCCCAGAATATACATATTGTATAATTCATTACACAATGATTATGAAAAGCTTTGCTAATAAACATTATAAAAGGAATATCTCTGATGCTAAATCAACCTCATCTGAAACTCTCCATCCATATTAAAGCTGTTTCATTCAGACCACTATTCCAAGCAAAAATCCCCATAATATTTTCCTAAATATTACATACAGAAATGTAAAAGAAACGTACAGATTATCAATTTCAGAAAAATTTTTCATTTTATTCCGATTTATTTAAAAATGCTTTTAGGAGTCATGCTTTTATGGTATGTGTCCCCACACTACAAATGAAAAAGGACTCGAGAAACTCTCTTTACAGGGTCACTAAAGGTCTGCAAGATAGAATGTGGAGAGAGGCAACTCACAGCAAAGTGTTTTGATCAAAGCAATTCAATTTCTAAAATTTCTACCACATTTTGTTTGCCATCTAGACTCGTCTTCTGTTCTATTCTAAAAACTGACCCAGAAGAAGGGGAGATCAGGTGTCCCCATTCAATCGGGGGAGCTTGGGAATTAGAGGTCAATGAATCCAAGGTGACAACACATTTATCCACATGCCCAACATACAGGGTACTTTCTCCCAAACCTAGAGTTACCTTTATCCAGGTCCCCTCACGTCTACTACAAAAAAAAAATTAAATAAAAAATAATAATACTCTCAGTTACTTCCTTTTGAACAACAAAGGGTTATCCAAGGAAGTCTTGTGGACCTGAAACAAATGAGAGTTCTAGATGCCTTTAGAGAATAACTTAAACACATTTATTAATTATGCCTAGAGATATGATTTCATCATTCTACAAGCTGGATGTTGTAATAAATAAGACTTGCAAAAATCATTTTTATAAGGGAGAGAAAAGGTCAACAATCAGTGATATATTATGTGGGCACATCAACAAACAGACAAATCAGCTGTCAATATTATAAAAATAGAAATGTTATTATCCCAAGCCACAGTACCCACTGACGCCATCAAAAATGAATTTTAAAGTGCTATACATAGGGAAACACCTACATGAAAGTAAAGATGACATGCTCTGACAAACTATGCTCTAGGTCACAAAATAACTAGAGATGAACCCAACACTAATGTTAAAGATACCTGGGGGGGGGGGGGGGAGGTGGGATACCTATGAGCAATTTGAATATGAATAAAAACACATCATAAAATGAAAACATTTACAATTTACACTTTATCTCAAATCTCTATATGTAACAAAATTTATTAAATGTAAGTAACCCTTTCCTATACCATCTGAATCTCTAAACATTTACATTCTACTCAAACGCTTAGTGTTCAGTGTTATCTCATGAGATCTGCTATTTTATGTATAGGCATATATACAGACACAGAAGCATTTACTGCCAGAGCAGGCTTGTGAAGGAGGAGAGCACCAAGGAAAGCTTGCTTTTCTTCACTACCACACTGGATAAGAAGAGCCCACCCTGAACCACAGAAACTGTTTTCACAGGGCTCGTTCTGTCTAGACTTTGGGAACCAACAGTTCCGCCTTCACCACATCCTACCCACTGGAGGCCTCCGCTGTCCCTGAGTTATGACTGTTTCCCCAGCACAGGCCAGCTGGGAGAAAGCAGTGTCAGGAAAGGGGTCCTTTCCCAGGCCCCACTGCTCGCAGGACTCTGAGATGATTCCTGCTGAGACAAAAAGATTACTTTAAGCAAAACCTGAGTTTCCATCACACTGCTGAGGATGGCAGAGTTGGGGTGACCTAAGTCCAAGTTTTACAAATAACTAGAACAAAACAGATCTTAATAAAAACCCTTTAGGTAATTTAATAAAGTGAAATTCTCCAATGGAGAGAATAAGATAGAAAAATAACTTATTCTAGGTTGGTTTGTAGACCGAACTCAAACGAGAGAATACAGAATTTTCTGACTTCTAAGTTTATATAAGGCACTACTAGAACAAAACAATGTATGGAATACATATGGTCCAGAACCTCAGGGAATACACGATATCCAAGAGGAGAGCCTAAATCAAACACATTAAAAAGTTAAACCATGCCTGGGGCACCTGGGTGGCTCAGTGGGTTGGGCCGCTGCCTTCTGCTCAGGTCATGATCTCAGGGTCCTGGGATCAAGTCCCGCATGGGGCTCTCTGCTCAGCGGGGAGCCTGCTTCCCTCTCTCTCTCTCTCTCTGCTTCTCCATCTACTTGTGATTTCTCTCTGTCAAATAAATAAATAAAATCTTTAAAAAAAAAAAAAAGTTAAACCATGCCTGAGTGCCGCAGTCAGTTAATGCATCTAACTCTCGGGTTCGGCTCAGATCATGTGCTCAGGATCGGGGAACTGAGCCCCATGTCAGTCTCCGTGCTCAGCATGGCATCGCCTGAGGGTCTCTTCGTCTACCTCTGCCCCTCCCCCTGCTCACATGCCCATTCGCTCTCTAGGATAAATAAAATCTTTAAAAAAAAAAAAAAAAAAAAAAAGAAAGTTAAGGGTGCCTGGGTGGCTTAGCATGACCTGAAGATCATGATCCCAGGGTCCTAGGAGGAAGTCCTGCGTCAGGCTCCCTGCTCACAGGGGAGTCTGCTTCTCCCTCTGTCCCTCCCCCTCACTCCCACTCTCCCACATGCATGCTCTCTCCTAAATAAACAAAATCTTTAAAAAAAAAAAAAGTTAAATCATACAATATTTAAATAATGAAATGATACCTGGGATTTGCCTCAAAATAATCTGGAAAGGTTTAAGGAAGGTAGAAACAAGGAAGACCCAAGGTTGGCCAAGAGATGCTTTCCGCTGTAGCTAGTTGATAGGAGTAGGACAGCATACAATACTATTTTGTTTCCCTTAATATCTGTTTAAGTTTTTGTATAATAAAGATTAGGCTGGCTAAAACAAAATGCAACACATGATTAACTGCCCAACAAGTGAGAGAGATGACGACTCCATTCGTTCAGAAAAAGACAGCCACTCACCTCACATAAAACAATCACAAGGAAGGCATTAACCACACAAGGTAAGAATTAAACCTGTCAGACTGAAACTCCTTGAGGACAAGCCACTGGGAATGCCTCACTGCGCTGGACGGAAATTGCTCCCTTGAACGTAGGCAGGACCTGTGACTTGCCTCAAACGGAATACAAAGTTGAGGGAACATCGCTCCTGTGACTGGATTACGCTACAGAAGACTCCACATTGCTCCCGGCCAGCTCTTTGATTCACTGACTGGTGTGGAAGCACCAAGCTGCCGAGCTGAGAGGGCGTGTGGAGAGGGCTATCTGGTGGGCAGGGCTACATGGTACAGAGGCCCAGAGGGCGACCAACTGCAGGCAGTCTCTCAGCACTGAGGGCGGCCCGCAAAAGCCAGGGCCCTCGGTTGGCCTTACAACAAACTCCACAACAGCCCAAGTCCTAAGTGAGCCTGGAAAACGGACCCACTGCCAGGTGAGACTCCAGATGAGAACTAAGCTCTGGCCAAACCACTCAATGCAGCCTTCCAGAGGGCACAGCTAACCCACAGAAGCTCTTATTTTGTGTGTTGGCTTCCGTTGCTAAATTTATGGTAATCTGTTACATAGTATAGCAAAATACAATCATCCATTTACCTATAAACTTTTCCCTCATATTTTCAGTTTGAAGACCTCACATTTGCCATGTTTCATGTAACATTTGCCTCTTTAGCTGTGCTACTATCACTTCTTTTGTGTTTAAAGAAATAGTAATTCTAGAACTCTAGGACATGACTGAGAAATCCACGTTAACCCTCTAAGAGGATGACCACATGTCCCGGTTTGCCTGAGACACTGTGTGTCTGCTGTCACGGCATAATTAAGAGCACACCTTTTCACTCCCTAAGTGCTCCAGTTTAGACAATAAATGGTCACCTAGTCTTATAATCACATTCCGCATATTACCCATTATCATTCCAGGCAGGTTTACCTTAATCTTTTCTTTTCAGTTTGCTCTTACTGCACATACTTCACATTTCTAAATCATTACAGTAACATGTTGCTGGACTTTTCCCTGATTGATGATTTCTTCAGCGAAGTTTAGCATACAGATCAAAATATAATACTTAAGATGCAGACACACTTAACAGAGCCTTACTTTACATTTGAATGGAGTATGATTAGTTTCTCTAATGCTGATATACCCTATATTCCTAAAAACTATGGTAGTTTCCCATAGTTTATGCTACATACTTAAATAAAATGTCTTCGAAAAGTCACTCCTATATAAATTAGTAATACCTAAAATCTCTTTAGAAAGACAGAGCTGTCCCACAGCAAGTTCACACATACAAGTCCCAACTTAAATGATCTTATATAGGCAGAATATAAATAAATGCAGGTGAAGTCATACATAAGGCACTGCCTATACTGATTCATATATTTACCTTAAAAATATTTTCTTATATGACTTACGAGCACTAGGTACTTACTATGTATAGGAGATATGAAGTTGCTTTATCGCTACAGAAAAGCAAACTGAGGTTCCACTTTTTTTGTTCACAGACAAAAATAATAAATAAGTGATACTGAAAAACATTCTAACTTCCTTGAACCTCAAAGAGGTTCCTTTTATTATCCTTTATTATCCTTTAATAAATTAAATAAAGTAAAATACAAATTAAAGTTTAATTCCTACATGTAAAATATGTCACTAGTGTATTAACATTAAAAATTATAATGTGGATCTCCCTGATATGAGGAAGTGGAGATGCAATGTGAGGGTTGGGGGGTAGGAAAAGAAAAAATGAAAGAAGGTGGGATTGGGAGGGAGACAAACCATAAAAGACTCAATCTCAAAAAACAGACTGAGAGTTGCTGGGGGGAGGGGGGATGGGAGAGGGTGGTGGGGATATGGACATTGGGGAGGGTATGTGCTATGATGAGTGCTGTGAAATGTGTAAGCCTGGCGATTCACCGACCTGTACCCCTGGGGATAAAAATACACTATATGTTTATTAAAAATTAATTGATTGATTAATAAAAAATTATAATATGAAACTTGGGCAAAAAGCTACTCACAAAGCCCATTTAAAGTCTCTCATCTAGGTCAACTAATCTTTGACAAAGCAGGAAAGATTATCCAGTAGAAAAAAAAAACAGTTTCTGGGGCACCTGGGTGGCTCAGTGGGTTAAGCCGCTGCCTTCGGCTCAGGTCATGATCTCAGGGTCCTGGGATCGAGCCCCGCATCAGGCTCTCTGCTCAGCAGGGAGCCTGCTTCCTCCTCTCTCTCTCTGCCTGCCTCTATGCCTACTTGTGATCTCTCTCTGTCAAATAAATAAATAAAATCTTTAAAAAAAAACAAAAAACAAAAAACAGTTTCTTCAGCAAGTGGTGCTGGGAAAACTGGACAGCCACATGCAGAAGAATGCAACTGGACCACTTCCTTGCACCATACACAAAAATAAATTCAAAATGGATAAAAGACCTTAATGTGAGACAGGAAACCATCAAAATCCTAGAGGAGAACCCAGGCAGCAATTCTCTGAGCTCGGCTATAGGACCTTCTTAACTAGAAACATCATCACAGAAAAGAGAAACTAAAGCAAAAATGAACTATTGGGACTTCAAGAGAAAAAGCTTCTGCACAGTGAAAAAAAACAATCAACAAAACTAAAAGGCAGCCTACAGAACGGAAGAAGATATTTGCAAGGGACATATATAATACACGCTTCGTATCCAAAACTTATAAAGAACTCATCAATGGGCAGAAGACATGAATAGACACTTTTCCAAAGTGCCTTTTCCAAAGACATCCACATGGCTAACAGACACATGAGAAGATGCTCAACATCACTCGTCATCAGAGAAACACAAATCAAAACCATGATGAGATACCACCTTGTACCTGCAGAATGGCTAAAATTAACAACACAAGAAAGAACAGGGGTTAGTGAGAATACAGAGCATGGGGAACCCTCCTGCACTGTCAGTGGAAATGCAAACTGGAGCAGCCACTCTGGAAAACAGTATGGAGGTTCCTCAAAAAGTTAAAAATAGAACTACCTCATGACATAACAATTGCACTACTAGGTATTTACCCAAAGAATACAAAAATGTAGATTCGAAGGGGGCACATGCACCCCAATGTTTATAGCAGTATTAGCAACGATAGTCAAACTATAGAAAGAGCACAAATGTCCAACAACTGATGAATGGATAAAGAGGAAGTGATACATATACACAATAGAATATTACTCAGCCATGGAAAAGAATGAAGTCTTGCCATTTGCAATGACATGGATATAGCTAGAGTGTGTAATGCTAAGCGAAGTCAGTCAGAGAAGACAAACACTATGATTTTACTCATACACAAAAAAAGATGTGAACATATGGGGGTGAAACAAACCCCATTAAAAGAGACTTTTTAATGACAGAGTTTCAAACTGAGGGTTGCTGGACGGATCTGGGTGGGGGAATGGGTTAGATGGGGGGATGGGTATTAAAGAGAACACTTGTTATGATGAGCATTGGGTATTCTATGTAAGTGATGAACCACTGAATTCTACTCCTGAAACCAATATTGCACTGTATATTAACCAGAATTTAAATAAAAATTTGAAAGAGGGGCGCCTTCGTGTCTCAGTTGGCTAAGCGTCTGCCTTTGGCTCAGGTCATGACCCTGAGGTCCTGGGATGGAGCCCCACATTAGGCTCCCTGCTCCGCAGGAAGCCTGCTTCTCCCTCTCTTCTGCCCCTCACCCTCACATCCCCCCAATCATGCTCTCTTTCTCCCTCTCTCTCAGGCACACATGCTCTCTCTCTCTCAAATAAATAAAATCTTTTAAAAAAATTAATTTTGAAAAGAAAACATAAATAAAGTTTCTCATGGAATACAATTCTAATCTCAAAAATAGTTGATTTAATATACCCATTATGTTTGGGGTATGGCACAGGAGGGAAGAAGTAGAAAAAAGCATGGAGAAAAAGCAGAAAAAGTCCCTGGAGAAAGAGAATGGTAGGTAGTCACTGGAAGAGAACAGGAAGGAGGGTGACTTCAAAAGTGCTGAAAATGTTCCTTAATACTGGTGCTGATTATGTGGGTAAATCTAGTCTGAAACTTCATTGAGGTTTAGGCTTATACATTAAACAAATCCATATAATTATGAAAACACAGAAAGTCAATAGTTTTAGAATGCAAAATCTTAAGATCCACATCAACAAGGAATGTTGTTAATCAAATGAGTAGTATTCAGAGTAATTTGTAGTGTCCACTAATGCCCCTATAAGCAATATTCGAGATGAAAACATTAGCGTAATAATAATAGATACCATTTATTAAGTATCTGTGAAAGGCCAAAGCCTATGCTAGGTACCTTTATATATATTACCTGTTTTATCTTCAGAACAACTCTTTTAGATATTATCCGAATTTTATAGATAAGAAAACTGAAGTTAGCACTTTGAATCCTTAAAATACTGGAACTTTGATTAATGCTACTTTTTCTTCATGTGTAAATAAAACAATATCTAGATATAATAGGTTTCATCTTAAAAATTTGTAACATGAAATCTAAAATTTTTTTAATTGTGAAACATTTATCTGTTCTAACGAGATCAGCAGGTTTCACAACTATTTCCATCCACTGACAGCGACTATACAGCCAAAACAACACACTAAAACTAGATTACTAATGAACTTCAGAAACACCATACAAGAATATTTCTAAAACCTTCTGTAGCTCTTCCAATTAAAATTGCAGAAGTGAAAATTCAAAGAAAAAAGGCACTCTAATGTTAAATTTGATTTGAAAATATCAATGTGAACCAACTGGAAAAAATTTTCCTTGCTATAGGTCCACTAAAACAAAAGAACCTCAAAACCATGACACGCCATACCAATAAGCATGCCTAGAATCCATACCTTCACTTCTAAATACCAATCTCCATTAAAAGGAATCAAGGCACTTAGAAAAGTCTGTCTGCAGGGCTAGAGAAAGGAAAGTACGAGATGAACCTAAACTATTTTATGCCAGGATATTAGTAAGTGTTCAAAGAATGATGAAAACATGACAAAAGGAAAGAAAGGCCAGTTTAATGTCCACTGGCCATGTTGGGGGCAATTCATGCATCAAAATTAACAACAGATCACAACATATTGAACAAAATAAAAGTCCAGAGTGCTATAAATAAACACAGAGAAGGAAGGAAGTCTCTTTGTGGCAGAATACCAAATAATGCCTAAAGAAAAAATGACCATCCTAAACCTAGCCAGTGAAATGTGATGATGTGAGAAGCAGTATGCATACTTAGTATCAAAAGTATCTCCCCCAAAATTAATTATAAAGTAAACAGAGTAACTTAATGATGAAGGGGAAACCACAACCAAATGATCAAAGCTACCATCACCAATGTTCAAACAAATCATGATCATGATCATAGGCCCCCTGAACAGGACATACCATGTCTGTGGTATTCCTGTTAAAAATGCAGAAACCGAATCTAATCACAAAGAATCATCAGCCAAACCCAGAGTAAGGAACAGTATACAAACTATTTGGCTGATACTGCTCCAAAGTGTCAAGGTCAACTAAGACCAAAAAACGCTGAGGAACAGTTATTAAAGGACACTTAAAAAAAAAAAAAAAAAAGAAGAAGAAGCAGCAGCAGCAGCTAAGTAAATACACTACGATAATCTTTAATTTAATATTAAACATTATTGGGTCAACTGTCTAAATTTAAAAATGCATTACAGATAAAAGTATTAAGTTTCTAAATTATACCGTGTTTATGAATGAGAACATCCCTGTTCTTCGGAAATGCATGCTGAAGAACCTAAGAGTAAAGTGACACAATTCTCCAGTTTATCCTTAAATGCTTCAGATAAAATCATGTGTATATATGCCAAGCAAATTCAGCAAAAGGTAAACAATCAGTGACCCTGAGTAAAGGCTATTTGAGAATTCCTTGTACTACTCCTGCAACTCTTCCGTATATCAACAAGTCATGGCAGCAGCCAGTGAGGGGCTCTCACTGGCCAAATCCAGGATAATTTAAGCATGAAAAAGAATAACTATAAATATTAAACCAACTGTAACTGATTATAAAACATGCAAAAATCCATCATGATACTCCAAAGAGAGTAAAAGAATGAGAAATGAGAAAACTCATTTGTAGCATTGGTGGGGAGTGACAAACTAATTCCTTATCCTAAATACTGATCACCGAAGACATAAACACTTATTCTGCCTTTATAGGAAGAGGTATACTTCAACTCTAGGTAACGAAAGAAAATTCTTTATAGAGAAATGCCTGCGAATAAGCATGGAAGGAGTGAAAGAAAAACACCATTTTGCAAAACCCAAAGAAATATTTCAACTTGCCCTCATCATCAGTGGATGCACAGGATATCACCAAAGTGCCAAATACCCCAGATTACTTGGTAACTGCAAAGTGAAATATTCCACTTACAATGAAGAGATCTGACAGTTTCTACTTTAATCACAGTATCAAATTCAGCATCACTTACAGATACTGTTCCACATTACATGCCGCAACATGAGGTACATAACATTACTCATGAAGCAACCTTGTCAAAGAATGTTTAACCTCAGTCTACTCAAGCCTTGTGACCTAATTTGAACTTTATAGAAATACAAGAGAATAAATTACAAGAAAAATAAAATACAAGAAGAATAAATTAAGAGATATCACAAAGGAATGTTCAGACAAATTCAGACAGAGTATTAAATGAGACAATCTGTCCTGTCGGTTGGAAAATTCAGTGTTACTGAGGGGGAAAAAAAAAAGAAAGAACTTAAGGGACTGTTCTAGGTTTAAAAAGACTGTGGAGACAAAGGCAGTGCATAAACCTTGACTGGACTGTTGCTCAAAAAACTCACAAAAGACCACAGAAGACATTTTTTTAAACAACTGGGATGACTAGAATATGGTCTAAATATTAGGCAATATTGGAAAATTGCCATTACTTTTCTTGGGTGATAAAATGGGAGTTGTCAGGTAGAAATATGTCATTATTTTTAGACGATCCTTCAAGGTCTGCCTACTGAATCATTCCTTAGAATTTAATCCCTTCATCAAAAAGGCCTATAATTTTTTTAAAAAGATTTTATTTATTTACTTGAGAGACAGCATGGGAGGGGAGAGAGTCAGAGGGAGAAGCAGGCTCCCTGCTGAGCAGGAAACCCAATATGGGACTCAGTCCTGGGACTCCAGCATCATGACCTGAGCTGAAAGCAGTCGCTTAACCAACTGAGCCATCCAGGTGCCCCAAGGTCTATAATTTTTAATCTAAAAGTTAAATTTTTTCATTAGAGTCTATCTAAGTACTACAGTAAGTTTAATTCAAGACTACAAAGAAAAGGCTCTCAGTCTGCAGGGAGGGGAAGGGACTATGCTGTGTCAAGGGTTCCCAGTCACTGATTAGCCCTGACATCAAGTCACACTGCCACTGTGCTGACTGGGCTTTCCCCAGTGCTTTCCCTCCCCTTTCCACCCACTCTGAAACGGCCCTCAACTGTGAGTGGGGATCTTCACCTGCAGTAAGACGGTAACGTGTGGACAAGTCAAGAGAGGTACCACATTATTAAAACTTGCTTTTGCTAATACAGGGAACTCATAATTTGTGATTATAAGCCGAGACCGCCACGAAAATGCAGGGTGCCTAGCACACACCTAAAGAGCTGAAGGGAACTAACACTTACTGAACTGGCCACCTAACATACATGATCTTATTTACTCCTCCCAATAACCCGAAAGCAGTGTTTGGAGACAAGCAGCTCAGTATGATCCTTACAAAGACAGCAACAGTGCCAACGTCAGAGCTGCTGTGGGGATTAAATGAGTTAATATGTGTACAGGTCTTAGAATAATGTCAAGCTTCAAGTGAGGTAACTAATGGTTATATATATTATTTGGGGCCCATTTTCTAGATGAACTCAAGAGTTTAAGGTCATGGGCCCATGGCTGTAACCAAAATGGAAGAGAGGAAACCTGAACACAAGTCTATGTCAAACACAGAGATCCCACTCATTATACCTACTTCCTTTTCCTTCCAATTGTCAGGTTCTCCTCAGATAACTGTAACAGCGATAGGTATCTTCCCATGAGTTTCCTTCCTGAAGAATGAAAGGCAGCAAAAGACATGAAATTCTCAGGCATACTTTTCTCCATGCAGCAACAGCAGCCCGTGAATGAACTCTATGCCATAATGTTGTGAACTATGGTAATAAACTGGCACTAAAACACACCCTGTGCATTTGGCTGAGGAACTGAACTGACACACTGTTTCTGAGAAAATGAATAAGGAACTCCAATCAAATGACTTCAAAAAAGAATCTTTGGAAACCAATCTGTTAGCTGAAGACTTCCTGCATAACCATCCCAACCCCACCTCCCCCCGGCCCCACCCATGTTTGTTATTCCAGTTTGGTAGCTTTTCAGAAGGAAGGGCAAATTAATAATAATGTAAACTAGCTCTCACATAGCTTCAATCTAAATTACTATGTTGAAGGAGTTCATTTAGAATCTGCTCATCACTGTGAATATCTCGATCCCAGATTTAGTTCCCCTACAGTACCTGTAGCCATAAAGGGGTAGTTGTCCTAAGGTCCCTTTTAACTCCAAAACTCTAATAAAAACCAAAATCTGTTGTCAGTAGAGAAGACAAGAAACAAAAATACGTCTATCTTGGGCTCCAAGAGGTAACAGAAGAGAAGAAGACAGGAGCAATGAATTTTAAAATGTCTAATTTGAGAGCACTAGCAATAATAATTAATCCAATTAGCCACAACCCAGTTAAAAGGCTATGCAATCATAAAAATTTGTTTGAAAAATCGTATTTGCTATGTATGGAAAAGGCCAGGAGAACACACAAACATGTTATCAATTCCTAGTAATTAATTAATGGGTTATAGGTACTTTTAGTTTCTTTACACGTTCCTGTTCACACAAACATCTTTCATAATCAGTAAAACAATAAAATTTCTTATTAAATATCCATGTAATTAGTGAAAATATTGCATAGCTGTGGAAGACTGAGGGGGTGAGAAGTAGGGGACTGAGCAGTTGCAAAGAGAGGGGGGGAAATCAAGCAGTTGGTTAATCACTTCCAATATCGCCAATTATGAAATTAATGCAAAATTGGAGCTGTAGAGCTCCAATGCTCGCTTGTAAGTAAACTTAGAGGTACTTAAACTAGTTATTTTGAAGGATACCTAAACAGGGCAATTTCTATTCCCCTTTAAAAAGTACAATTCTTTAAGTCCGTACCTTATTCCTGAAAGGACTTCAAATGGCACCAGCCCTTGAACCCATCTGTTATGGGTGGAACTGTGTTCCCCAAAAAGTCATTGAAGTCTGACCTCCCAAGAGCCCAGGCTGTGACCTAATTTAGAAATAGAGTCTTTGCAGAAGTCATCAAGTTAAAATGAAGTTATTAAGGTAAGCCTTAATCCAATATGACTGGTGTTCTTTCAAAAAGGAGAACTGTACACACGGACACATGCAGAGGGAAAACAATTGGAAGGGACACAGAGAAGAGAGCCATCTATAAACTAAGGAACACGTGATGCTGTCAGAAGCTAGGAGAGAGAGACCTGTAGCAGAGTCTTCTCTAGCACGTTCAGAGAAGGTATAACCCTGCTGACACCCTGATCCAATTTCTGGCCCTCAGAACTGTAAGACAATACATTTTCCTTGTTCCAAGCACTGTCTCTGGTACTTGTTACAAAGACTTATGCAACAAATACCGCATCTTATAAACTCCACACAGCTAGACACTCTCACGTCCACAGCCTTTTTAAGGAGCTAACATGGAACAAATTTATTTGCAGAATACAGTGAAACTAACCTACAGGCACAATATACAACTCGTGAAAAGAATTCACATTATCATTTCATTTTAGTTTGCATCGAATTTTCTCCTAAATGCCTTCTGTGAGAATGTTTGTAATATTTAACTATACTAATATATTCTCAGCTGAGACAAAGCAATCCTGAATTAATCTAATCATTCTGAGTTACAAAGTTGACACGGTATAACTGAAATGTCAAAATTAAAAAAAGCAATACTTTCCACTGAAAGGCAGAGGCACTCAACATAAGCCAGAACTGAAGAATATATAGGTCATAAACACAAAGAGACCCACAAACAAACACTGAAAGTCAAAGAAATGGAGAAAATCTTGAAAGCAGCAAGAGAAAAAGGAGCGGTCACACTGGCCCACCAATAGGGTTAACAGCTGACTTCTCCGCAGAAACAATGGCAAGAAGGCAGTGGGGTAACATACACAAAGTGCTCTAAAAGACTATCAACCAAGAATACTAAATCTAACGAATCTTTCAAACTGTGAAATAAAGACCTTCTTAGACCAAAAGAAAAGAAAAGAAGAAAGAGAAGAAAGAAGAAAACCTGACAATTTTTTCGAGCAGCCACACGTATAAGAAAAACTAAAGGAGGTTGTTTAGGCTAAAATTAAGTGACCTCAGACAGGAATTCAAGCCCACATGAACAAAAAAGAAAAAAAAAGAGGACCTGTAATGAGAACTGTTTCACTACAAAGGTCACTGTAAACACATTGTTTTCCTCCTTTCCTCTCTTAACGGACTTAAGAAGCAATTACAAAAGATTATGTATATATAAAATACTGCTGGAACTATAATATATATTTATGTAATACACATGTAACATATGTATCAATAATGGGCAATGGGCTTAAGAAACAGAAATGGTGAAGTACTAATTATAACCATGTACTGATGTGTTTATAACATTAACAGATGAAATATGTACAAGAATGATGCCACAAAAGGGGGAGAAAGAAAACAGGCGCACAATTCCTTTATTTCACTGGAATTAAGTCAAAATAAACGTGACATTGATTCTGATCATTTAAAATGTATATGGTAGGGTGACTCAATGGGTTAAAGCCTCTGCCTTTGGCTCACATCATGATCCCAGGGTCTGGGGATCAAGCCCTGAATGGGAAGGGGGGGAATCTGCTCAGCCGGTAGCCTGCTTCCCCTCTCTCTCTCTGTCTCTGCTTCTCTGCCTACTTATAATCTCTGTCCGGTAAATAAATAAATAAATAAATCTTTTAAAAATAAATAAATAAAATGTATATGGTGAAATCTAAAGCAACCACTAAATATATAAACACATACAGAATAAAACATCGATAATGAAAATAAAAATGCTACCTTAGAAAACATTCACTCTATGCAAAAGAAAGCAGTAAGAGGGGAATACAGGAGGAAAAAAAAGACATGAGCCAGGGAAAAAAATTTATAAAACGTTGGTAACTGGACTCAAGTGGATTAACAGAGATATTTTAAGGTCGGTGCCTTAGTCTGCTTGGGCTGCTCTAACAAATCACCGCAGACTGGGTGGCTTAAACTTCGCCTTGTTTCTCACAGTTGCGAGGCTGAAGTCCCACCCAGATCACGGCAGCACAGCTAAGTCCTGGTGAGGGTCCTGTTCCAAATGGCACACTGCTAACTTCCTGTTGAAGCCTCCCAGAGCAGAAAGGGAGCAGACCCTGGGGTCTCTTTTCAAAGGACAGTAAGCCCATTTGTGAGGGCTCCACCCTCACAAGCCACACCTTTGACCACATCACCTCCACCATTTTTTCCCAATTTTTTATTTAAATCCTGGCTGGTTAACATAGAGTGTAATACTGGCTTCAAGAGCAGAACTCAGTGATTGGTCACTTACATACAACACCCAGCACTCATCGTAACAAGAGCCCTCCTAAACAGCCACCATTTTCTACAGATAAATTCTGGGGAGACGCGACATTCACTCTGCAGTAGAGGCAATGGAAATGTTGCAAACTGATGCTGGTCAGAGTTGTACAACTGACAAACACAAAACCCACTGAATGGAGCACTTTAAACACCCTGTTGGATCTTTCCATTTCTTCTGCTGAGATGGGTGATGTGCCAACAGTTTCTACTCCTATAGTTGCAACAGCTAATGACTTCTTAACACCCACTTAGCACAAAAGGCCTATGTTTACTAATCCACTCAAACTCCTTTCTAATACTTCACCACAGCCCAAACTTCATTACAAACATTGCCGGGAACAAATTTTTGACATTAAATATAATGCAGGCTTTATTTTTTAAAGTTAAATATGTATATACACTATGCTCACAAAAAAATAACAGCACCACCTCCCTCCCAACCCACAGATGTCCACATCATTAATCCTCAGAACGTGAGACTATGTTAGGTTACATGATGGGAGGGAATTAAGGCTGTTACTCAACTAACCTTAAGACAGGAGGTTATCGTGCATTCCGCAAGTGGGACCCATGCAATCACTAGGGTTCCCGATAGTGCAAGAGGCTGGCAAAAGAGTCAAGGTCAGGACGACATGATGTGAGAAAGACTGACCAACCCTCTCTGGCTTCCCAGGCCAGGAAAGAGAGCAGCCTCCAGAAGCAGGGAAAGGCAAGGAAAGAGTCTCACCCCTAGAGCCTCCAGAAGGGACCAAAGCTCTACTGACACCTCGATTTTAGCCCAATGAGATCCATTTCAAACTTCTGGCCTCCAGAATGACAGGATAAGAAATTTATGTTGTTTTCAGCCACTAAATTGGTGGTAATTTATTACATACACACAAATTTCTGGTCCATTTCAAACCTTACAAACAGAAATCAAAGCACTCTGATAGTGTAAAAGTGACTGTACCTGGTTAGTTCATCTAGCAGCCTCAATCATATGCTTAAAAATTTGAAGTTGCTTTAAAAACAAGAGTCATTCTAACAGGTGCATATTAAAAAGGGGGAATAAGAAAAACTACTTTGTCTAGCATAGTGTACAATCACAGCCAAGTCTTACTATAGTTCAGATGCAAGAATTTTATTAGGATCCCAGGTACTTACCCACCTGTAGTCAAAAATTATGTTTAGGTATGAAAAAAGTTAAATTTTATTTTAAAACTCAGCCTATTACTTTGGGAGTGCAATTATGAAAATATTCTGCATATGTTAAGAGATTTACATCTACATATATGAAAAATAGATCTACAGTCTCTCTAAATGTTTTCTATAGTATTTCCTACAAATACAAAAACTGGTAAAAAGCATTTAAAACACTATTCTTAAGCTCTAATGAAATGCTGACCTAGGTCATTTTTACCCAACAGTTGCTAAAATCATTAGGTGAAAAGCTGCTGGGGAGCACATAATAGGAATCATGCTGACAACACCTGAACCCTCCATCAACTTCACGATCACAGAAAGAGAAAACACGTGTACCTCCTGATGTGCTGGAACTACAAGTACACACCAATTACCATACACTCTTCTCACTACCACGCACCCACTCACTCATTCCATCCTTGCTTGGGGCGGGCGGGGGGAGGGGGGGTTTGCAAAAAAAAAACAAACAAAAAACCCAAAACTACAACGGAAAATACGGATTCTGGATCAAGCCTGCAGATCTACCAGTTTAGAGAAATACAGAGGATGGAGGGATATTCTACACACCACTAAAAAGATATAATCAGCAAAATGCAGAGAATGGGAAAACTGAATTTCAATAGATAAGCTATTATTTATAAAAGAGTGAGAGATCCATACTTAAGAGAGAGAATATCCAAATGCCATGTGCAGACCCAGCTATGTAAAACCATTTGAGATAATCAGGCAATTTCAACAGTAATTGGACTGAGGACATTAAGAAATTGGGAAATGGGGGTGTGGGCAGTAAATGATACTGTGATTGTACTGGGGAGGGGAGGAACTCCACACTTACATTACTAGCAGTACGGTCCCGTGGCAAAAGCACTAGATGGAATTTGGAGAGATCCCAGGCAGATTCCTAATCCCAAATCATGCATCATGTAACTGTAGTATGTAGTAAGCTATTCATCCATTTTCTCATTTGTGAAACAAAACACTACCACTTACTGGCCCATTTCACAGATTTGCAGTTGCTCTTCAAAAAAAAATAAAGTAATAAAGTGGTCTAAAATGAAAATGATATTGGTGAGGCTTCTTCACAGCATGTATCTGCCATGAAAATATATTCTGCATTGTTATTTTTACTAATGACTGACCCACAGTAACAAGGTTTTGTTGACATTTTAAGATAAATTTTCTATGAAACCACTTCCTCTGATCTCTTTTTTAAGTTTTACATATAATAAGAAAAAAAAAAACCCACAGGAATAATGCCATGGCTGAAAAGGATCAAAGGTTTTTAGATTTCTTTCTCTGTCACGACTTTGGGGAGAAACGGAGTGAGTACCCTATTTATGATGTCTCCCACTTTCCTTTACCCACTTCATCAAAAGTACTTCTTCTCATTAACTCACTGGAGCAAAAATGAGTCCTGTAGGCTGCACATGTGATTATTAATCACATAAACATGCTTTTTTTTTAACTGCCAGACAACTTTCAGAGGAGGTTTTTGCCTAAACCAATATAATGGAATCCATTTAACAAATCTGAGGACAAAATTACTGAAACATTAAACTACTTATGTCATTTTAATCACTAAACGCTTATTTGTTAGCTCTTCTCATGCATGCACACATTCTTGCCTCCTCTCCGAAGCCCTTTCCCCACCCTCATTGTCCTTCCTATCACCTCGGGAATCCCAGCAAGCTCCCCTCTCCACCACTCCCAGAAAGCCTCCAGATGGTCCAGAGTCTGTTCACTCCCAACTCGGCCTGTCTTCCCTTTGAGCAACAAGTCTGAGGTCTGGGTCACTGTTTACCCTGCCATGTGTGAGTATGGTCTTCCCAACTAGACTGCAAGCCCCCTGAGAACAAAGACTGGTAAAGAGGTAAACAGCCATGCATCCAATGTCCAGGACACAGCCTGACCATTCAGATTCAGACTCCAGAAATGGGCCTGATGGCCCCACCGCCATTATGGAATGAATGGCACCCCACAATAAAAGCATCTGAAGCCCTAACCCCCAGGACCTCAGAATATGACCTTATTTGGATAGAGGGTCTTTACAGTGGTCATCAAGTTACAGGTCATTAGAGTGGGCCCGAATCCAACACCTGGTGTCATTATGAAAAGGGGAAACATGGACAGAGACAGACGTGCAGAGGAAAAGCAATGGGAGAGACAAGAGGGAAAACACCAAGTAAAGATGAAAGTGGGGGAGGGGAAGTCACCTGGGTGGCTCAGTAGGTTAAACATCTGCCCTCAACACAGGTCATGACCTCAGGGTCCTGGGATCAAGCCCCTTATCCAGCGCCCTGCTCAGCAGGGAGCCTGCTTCTCCCTCTCCCTCGGCTTGTGCTCTTTCAAATAAATCAGTAAAATCTTAGGGGGAAAAAAAAAAGATCAGGCAGGATGGGTCTACACACCAAAGACTGCCAGCAAACACCAGAAGCTTCAAGAAAGGCAGAGCGGACTCTCTTGACAGCCCTCCAAAGGAACCAACTCTGCTGACTCCTTGATTTTGGACTTCTGACCTCCAGAACTGGGAGACAATACAGTTGTGATTTTTAAGCCACACTGATTTTGGTGTTTTGTTCAGGCAGCTCTGAGAAACTGTTACAGTTGGGGTTTAAGAAAATGAAAATGTGCAATAGTACTATATAAGGTCTAACATGGGAGACATTGAAAATAACGGAGAATAAAATGAGCACAGTTTTGACCTAGAAGGAAGAAACCAAATGACAAAGAAAAATAGCCATTATACATGGAAGTAAAAACTGCAAGCTGCAAATCTGCAGATTTTGTTGGGGGTGGGGAAGTGACACAAACACACAACATCATGTTTGTACGTGAACAGGTAACGTCCAACCATACAGACTCTCACAAGCAGTTAACTGTTGGGAAAGACTGCATCTCCTTCTCTTTGCAGAAGATGACTTTTTTTTAAATTCACACAGCTTAGTACTTTGTAAAATAGTAAGTGGCTCTTTAACTTTTTAGAAACATAGAATTCAGACTATTGTTTCCAAGGTAATCACATGTCATATTCTTTAACAATATACACGGTTCAACCGGAATGATTTATTCACTTTTAAATTCCTCATTTCGACAGTTCAAAAGAATTCATTAGTTACTAATCTACAAAAGCATATTTACCATCCCATTTCTAAAATTGACCTCATCATCATATTTCAGAGTCAGTATTAAATATACTTTGTTTGTAAAAATGACAGAAGGAAAATAAGGCAACATTTACCAACCACTCCACAGGCATACATATCTGGAGGTTTTACAAATGTTCCATCATTACATTTCATTTCTAAACTGTGCCACACCTATTCAGTCCAGCCTTCTCCCTGTTAGAGTAGCATTTTAAGAGAGCCTTGTTAGCTTTGATTTCAACCAAAAATATACCCAAATATCCTTTCTTGAATAATTCATTCCAGATTTATCATCCATAAATTTACCTAAATCCAAACTCTTTTTTCACCTTTATTTATAAGATCTCAATTTGTGAGGTTACTTAGCAATATCACCAGAAAGTAGCCACTCAATAAACGTTAGAAATCGACATCTAGTATACAGCAATAAAGCCTTTCTCAAGAAACAAGAGAATCTCAAATATACAACCTAACCTTACACCTAAAAGGAGAAAGAGAAAGAACGGCAAAAAAGCCTAAATCCAGCAAGAGAAGAGAAATAATGATTAGGGCAGAAATCAATGAAACAGAAATCAAAAGAATAGTAAGCCAGACCAACAAAACTAGGAGCTGGCTCTTTGAAAGAATTAGTAAGATCAATAAACCCTTAGCTAAACTTATGAAAAGGGAAAGAAAAGGATCCAAATACATAAAATCGTAACTGAAAGAGGAGAGATCACAACCAACACCAAAGAAATACAAAAAATCCTAAGAATATATTATGAACAACTATATGTCAACAAATTAGGCAATCTGGAAAAAATGGATGTATTCCTAGAAACAAATAAACTACCAAAACTGAAATAGGAAGAGACAGAAAACTGGAACAGACGCATAATCAGAAATTGAAGCAGTTACCAAAAAAATCTCCCAACAAAGGAGTCTAGGACCAGAGGGCTTCCCAGGAGAATTCTACCAAACATTTAAAAAGAATTAATACCTATTCTTCTGAAGCGATTTCAAAAAACAAAAACAGAAGGAAATTTTCCAAACTCACTCTATGAGGCCAGTATTACCTTGATCCCAAAACCAGACAAAGACCCCACTGAAAAGGAGAATTACAGACCAATATCCCTGATGAACATGGATGCAAAAAATTCTCACCAAGAAATCTAGATCTAAATTCTTTGTGAAAGCTGAAAATTACTGAAGTCACATTCAACTTTCCAAAGTCTGCTAAGATGATCGAAGTAATCACTAATAGAAAACGGCAGGAACATCCCAACAAAGCTAGACTGTCAGGGCTGACATGGTCCAGCTCCCAAAGTGACAGGAGAGAATTAAAGCAAGTAGCCTGGCACAGCAGGACTGTGGAGTACTGGGAAAGCCAGTGACCTCAGCACAAGCAGCCATGTAGTCTTTAAGGAACAAAAACAATAAAATTACAGACAGAACAAAACAGGTGACAGATATTACTTGTTAGTTTAAATGGGGAATCTAGCATGTCTTCAAACAAGATGACAATGTTGCCAATACACAAGTGGGGTTACTAGGCTAAGGCTTGATTTTCACAGGGGTGAAAAAAAAATCAATCAGAAGGTAAGATTGCTTCCTTCAACTTTCTCTTTGTAAAGCTGAGAGTCAAAGTCCAGGCAGCTGCTTTACCAGGCATGGGAACATGTCAGGTCTTTACTGAACTGGGTTCCCTGTGAGGGATATGTAAACCTCTTCGAATTCAAAAAATGTGGTAAAAACAAATGAAACTAACTAGTAAACTAAAGAAACTAGTAAGAAAAAAAGAGTGAAAGGCCTTGTAAAGAAATATATACAAATAACAAGAATAATAAATTTGCATAGCAGAATCAAAGCACAGTATTTCTGGTTTTGTTTTTCATCAATTATATCTAGTTTTGAGCCTCTCACATTTCAAAACTGTTCAACTTTTGTTCACCTTTAAAGAAAGAACCCTGACTACCATTGGTCTGAGGCAATCAGAGCGTTATACTCTTAAGTCCATCAAATAATGAAAGATTAAACACTCCATTTCTATTCCTCACCTGTTCCTAGATGAACCAAAGCTTCATCATTCAAGGCTGTAAGCTGGAAACCTAAATATTATATCCTGTTTGGCAGAAACAAGAACACCCTTCTCCTACTCTTTGAAAAACACATTTTCCTCGTGCAAAGTTCAAAGAACCAATTGCTACCCCCAAGGTACCACTGTAATCATCCTGCAGGAGTATCTTCATAAAGCAAATTAAACACCAGGGAATCTGTCTGACATCAGCAAAAAACTGTGGAACAACATTCTAGGAAAAAAGATAGTAACTTCTTCAGTTATAATGCCTGAGATAATCACAGACAAATCAGAATAAATGTTTTTGCCTACAGAATCTCATATTACAAACATATTTATCATTCCAAAGAACAGATGGCTTTTATTTTAGTCTCTCCTTGCCCCTTCACTGCTTGCTTTATTTGTGCTGAGATGGGTTCTTTGTAAGATTCTACTTTAAAAGAATTACAAAAATTCTCTTGTCAAGGATCCCTGAAAAATCCAGGTGGACCAATACTGTAGAAATTAACAACATTTACTCTCCATAATTTTAGAACTTTAAAAAACTGCTACTAGAAGTGAATTACAGAAAGTTTGCTGATATCAGAAGTTAACTACACCCTCACAGCACAAATAATTCAGTGAATTGTATGCTAATAGAAGAGCCAAACCCACAGATAGCTTATCAGGAAAAAACAAAACAAAAACAAAAATCAAACAAATAAAACCTCTATTAACCATAAATTTATGAATCATTAAAATGATCTTTAGAAGAAGAACAACAACAACCACCACTTAGAAATTTGCTTCATCAGTCACCTGAGCATCCTAAGACCAGGAACTTCAAAACACTCATTTTCAAACTCTGACATGACTACACTTTGTGAAAGCAAACTTGTGAGGCCTGTTGTAACTCTTGGACTATGGCACCTTAATGTGCCTTCCATCCTCTCCTTAGGAGGACAAGGAGTCCTATCAATAATGGTCATATACTGATTTTAGGTTCTTTTTTTTTTTTTTTTAAGATTTTATTTATTTATTTGACAGAGAGAGATCACAAGTAGACAGAGAGGCAGGCAGAGAGAGAGAGGGAAGCAGGCTCCCTGCTGAACAGAGAGCCTGATGTGGGACTGAAAGACCGGTGGATTCCCTTACCCAAGAATCCAACACTGCCACTGGATGCAATCAGCAAGAGGTTCTTTATTGCTACGCAGGCGCCTGCGGGTGGTCAGCGCGCGCCTGCGGGTGGTCAGCAGCTCCTGCTAGCTGAGCACACCCGGCTGGGGTGGTGCCGGGTTTTTATAGACAGGTACAAACAAGTTTTGGGTGGGGCGCAACTGATTGGTTGACAGTTAGAACTTTTGAAAAAGGCATAGGTGGGGGGCGCCTGGGTGGCTCAGTGGGTTAAGCCACTGCCTTCGGCTCAGGTCATGATCTCAGCGTCCTGGGATCGAGTCCCGCATCGGGCTCTCTGCTCAGCAGGGAGCCTGCTTCCCTTCCTCTCTCTCTACCTGCCTCTCCATCTACTTGTGATTTCTCTCTGTCAAATAAATAAATAAAATCTTTAAAAAAAAAAAAAAAGAAAAAGAAAAAGGCATAGGTGGAGTTTGCTGATTGGCTTTGGGGACCCATGCGCACAAAGAGAGAGGCGGGAAGGGGGAACAAGCTGATTGGTTCTGAGGGCACGCGCAGGAGGAGAGAGGCAGGGAGGGAGAAAAAGAAGGGGGAAGGTAGGAATGCCATCATGGCGTCTTCTATTATTTCTATTAGCCAAGCAGTTACAGAAGGGCAAAAGAGCAATTAATAAGCAATTAATAACCTAATTTACGCCTAAAAGCCAGCGGTTCTCAGAAAAGCAAACAAGCAGTTAGTTATCCTATCTATCTTCTAGGGGAGGGGTCTTTCATTCCCCCCTTTTTCTTTATCATGGATAGAATCTTCTATCCATTCGTCTTGTTCTTGCATGTCCTGCCCTTGCATTGAGCTAGTCCGGGGCTCTGTTTGTTTGAGGAGTTGGTATCGCTGTGTCAGTACCATAGTCTGAACAACAGACAGGCGATCTTTAATGAACTGTACTAACCTGTTTAAGACAAAAGGACCAAAAGTTAGAATTAATAACAGAATGATGAGAGGGCCCGTTATAGATGACAACAAAGTAGTAAGCCAAGGCAGTCTGTTGAACCAGTTTTCGCGGTGGAGAAGGGTGAAGAGGGGGTGCAAGGCACCAGCCCCTTCTCCATCCTCAGCCAGCCTCCTGCTCCTTCATCGTTTCCCCCTGAACAATTTTGACTCTTAAATCTTTAAGGTGGTTGAAGGTGGAAGGTCTCATCTTCTGTAACTTCTTCCTGCTGAATAGGGGCGTAGAGCTGTCCCTACCTACTGGGGTCAAAATTGATCAGTGGAGGAATGTATAGGGGAGTTACGAAAGGCGGAGGCAGCCGAATCCAGCGCTGGCAGTGAAGAGGCGTCCTCTCACGCGACAAGGATCGTCTGTCATGGTGAAGTCATTGCAGCAATGGAGTCTAGGCACCAAGCAGAGAAACACTGAACAAAGCAACATATTAAGGTTAATGAGGTGATAAAAATGAGAAGCCCGAGAAGGAGATTTGGCCATAGTCCTCCTTCAAACCAGGAACTTAACCAATCACTAAAAGAGAGAGAGAGAGACTTATCCCTAAGACAAATCTGGACCTGATGTGACATCATTACAGTCAGGGACTGTCCCATAGTGAACTTTGAGGCTCTTTTATGAGGGAGGCTGTTCTAGGTTTTGCTAAAGCATCTATTTGCAATTGCACCTCAACAGAGGTGGCCTCTAGGATAAATATGACAAAGGGGTGAAACCAATAAGAAGACCTTTGAGTGGTCCAGCCTTAACAATATCCTGATTACAGAGGATCACTGGCAAGTGAGAGAAAACTTGTCAAGAGATAAGGGGAGTCCCCCATGCATCATCCAATCCACTCATAAAGAAAGTGGGGTCATCCATTATCTCCACAAGTCCATAGTTAATCCTATGGAGTGTGGTATGGTGGCTTTTAGGCAATTTCATTATCCCAGCCACACATAAGGTGTTAGTTAAGTTATACAATTGTAGGGGAATCAATCCCATTTTCCAGTTGTTTAATCATGTGCTGTGGGGTCTGCTAATATCCCCACAAAATAATAAGATCGACTTCTCTGAAGTTTACCTCAAATTGTTTAGCTTAGGTAAACATTTAAATACAATCAAATCTAGATTTTAACATCCATAAAGGTGTGTTACTAAAACAATTTTTCTCTCTAAAATAACCCTCATTTACAAAGATAGCCAAATCAGGACTAATTCACTTGTGAAACAAATCCAGTTTTTACAAACTTGGCCCATTATTTACATAAGCTCAGTAAGAACAGTTGAGTGTGATCATATAGATCTTTTAGAATCTGCTTTGCTGGAACTTCTTATAAGGAATCTCTAGGTTGAACTTTTAGTAGCCTCTCCGGGCCAGAAGCCAAGCCCTGTACTTGCCATCAGGCATGCCTGCAATACCTGTCGATTTGGGCGAGTTCCTTTTCTGAGTCTCCGCACCTACCAAGGAGTGACATTCTTTACTCACCTGGTGAGGCTGCTGGGAACTCTGTAAGCAAGGTATCAGGCTAACAGTCCCAAGGGGCTTTATGGCTCCAGGTTTCATAAAGTCAACCTTAGTTCCTTAAAGCTGTCTGGTCATATCTGAGTCTTTTCAAATATGACATCCCAGTCAAAGCCTTGGTAAAATAACCCGTGTTTCCAATTCTTTCCTGTTACAAGGAGAACAGATTCTTATTGAACTTATGCAAATGACTGATTGCCATGGAAGAAAGAATACTTACTAAGACCTTTTGGTTTCAGAGGGTTCAGATAGAGAGAAAAGGTGAATGCTTTGAGTACTTTTACAAATGAGCACTTTTACGTCTCTATAAGTTACAGATGACTAGGAGGGAGTATCCCTAGTCTGTAAGAGCAAACAGTAGAGAGAACCAGCAATGTTTAAAGTAAGACAAAACATTAAGAGACACAACACTATAATCTTTTAGTCCCATTTAGTCCCATGTTACTAATTCTGGTGAATGCGGCTTTAGTCAGTTTTGGAAATTCTTACCCATTTCAGTTTTAGGATTTTCAAGCATATTAAATATCTGTATTTGTCCTGAAAGTCCTTTATAGGAATCTACTTGAAGATAATTTTGCAAGAGAATTAAAACAATTAAAATGACAAAAATTCAGAATGGATATAGTTAGAGTTGATGAGAGTTTACAATTTAGCTGCAAGGAAATCAGGTTACAATTTCTGTGACACATAACATTCCCATAATTACAATATCAAGCGGTGATCTCTCAAAACGTTAAAACTTTAGGAAGTGCGTAGAATCTCTAGAATAGTTATAGCATTTTCCCAAATGTAACCCAAGGTTTATCATTGGTTCAGTAGTACTTCATGAGCAACTTCACATACCAAGGAAAAGCTGGAGTTAAAGAGATTTACAATTTAAATCCTGTCAACATTTGCTAAAATTTTAGAAAGTTTTAAAGCACATGCCTAAATATAATTAGGGATGTTAAACACCTGATAAAACAAAACATAGAAACTGGTTTTTCTGGGCAGGCAAAGAGAAAACCATTTACATTTTCTTAACAGCAGATCAATTGATCTAAGAAAACATTGTCCTTTTGAACAGAGACAATTTCAGTCTTGTACCAATGTACCTTTAAAAGCGGTTAGTTATCCTATCTATCTTCTAGGGGAGGGGTCTTTCAGGACTCCATCCCAGGACCCTGAGATCACGACCTGAGCCGAAGGCAGCGGCTTAACCCACTGAGCCACCCAGGTGCCCCGTTAGGTTCTATTTTATAGCACAAAGGATGTCTACATGAATTGTCTCATTTCATATGCATCCCCTCATGTGATCTAATGAGAATGACTATTCCAGTTCAAAGCTGAAATCCAAGTACCAATAATTAATGAAGTGGGACTCAAAGGTACTCCCCCCCACACAGAAAACATGGAAGTCAAGAGACAAAAACTCCAAATTCTTCTCTAAGAAGGAAAGAAAAACAATTTTGTTCCAACCATGAAAGCTTCAACATAGTGGTTTATAGATATCATTATGGATTTGGGGGTCAAGAAATTCAGACCTCATCCCTAGTGAATGTGAGAACAACCTAAAACCTGTTTCTCCAATCTGTGAAAACGAGGTTATCATTTGAGCTTTCCTAGCCCTAAATGGGTCTTCAAGGCAACAGTTATGAGAAAAGATAAAGAGGACGAAATAACTTTGAAATGATTTTGAAATATCTCAAAATCAATCTATACAGTTGGTTTTCTTAGGTATAATAACATGAATATATGGTTATATATGTTGTCTTTTTGTTTTAGGCAGGTTTCTTTTAGCAATATTTTGGTTTTTATGTAATTTGATAGTCCTTTCACTATAATACAGATAAATTTAATCCATTTAGGTTCACTGTAATTAATGAACTAGCTCTGGATTTTCTGTTGATCTTTTTTTTTTTTAATTTTGCTTCTTGATTTTTCTGTTTTTCTGCTCTCAGAGTCTGAGTGATAGAGTTTAATTTCCTGTTGGTTTGGACGCAAGAAAATTCATCTCTAGGGTGGGTGTGTATTTATTTATCCTTCATTTTTAACATGCCTATGTAACTTTAAAATTTCTAATGCTGGGGTTTTTCGGAGGAGCAAACCTTTACCAGGTTTTAACCACCCACTGAATAGTGGTGATTATACCCAATCTTGTTACCGTCATCTTTAAAAAAATAATACAAGTAACTTTTAACAATCCATGCAATGTACTGACATTTTTATCAATTCCATTGTTTCATTATCCCAACAACTTTCCTCTGAACTTTATTTTCTCAGGCTAAATACATATTTTAATGATATTTTAATAAGAGTCAATGATTGGTAAACTCTCTTGGTACTTCTGCATCTGCCCCTTCCTCCTCTCCAGCCTAAAATTCTCCCAGGACTCTTTCCATGCCAAACTGAACTACAGACTCTAAAAATAGCACATTATTCCATGACTCTATACCTTTGCTCACATCTGGAATCCTACCCCTCCTTGTGTACACAATAAATGACTTCATTTCACAAAGTTCAAATCTCTTCTGTGAAGCCTTTTCCCTGAAAGTCCTCTTCTCTCTTGAGAGTAGTAACTGTAGAGCCTCCAAAAATAAACAGATAAGAGTATTCTCAACTGGATGAGACTAGTCAATGGATCTGGTCAATCCAAATGCCTCTCGGCTGCCTAGAGGCCAGGAGGATTACTTTCTCAGCACAACCAGAACCCATTCAGGACACACTAAATGGGAAGCTTTGTAAAGACCAGGGCTTACCATTGTCACCTTTGTAGTCTCAGTACCGCGCCCCCCAAAACTAACGTAATGTAATTCTCCAATAATACTTCCTTAAAGTACTTACTGAAGAAAAAACACTCTCTACCAAAAAAAAACAAAAAAACAAAGTATGTCACTATTGGCTAATAAATTCTCCCCATCCCCCGATGAAAAACACTATCAGGCAGAAGACTTATTAGGTCACTAAAACACCAAAATAAAATCAAAGGCAACAGTCAATAACTCAGCTAAAAGATTCTGTGATTTAAACCAGTATTCACAAGTAGGAAATGCATGGATGATTCCTGCACCTATGAAGCATTTCAATAAGAACATCTGTCAGCTATCACTGAAATAAACATCCACTTCTTGTTTTAAGTTGGAAATAAATTTTTACTGGCATGCAGCCTTAGACAAGTGGATTACTACAGATGGGGAGTCTAGGCAAGCTTATACACTCTGTAGTCACTCCACAATTTCTAGAAAAAGTTAATGATCTTTCTTAAAAAGAATCAACAGAAAAGCATAAGGCAGTGAACACAGCGGATATGCAAAGTCTCAGCACCTCACACAATTATGTTTCCTATTAAATATCTTGGACTTGACACTATCACAAAATTCTTCTCAACTGGGAACTTTGTGAAAGTGAAGACTAATAGTTTTCTTCCAAAACAAATTATGTCTATAAACTGTGTCCTTCATCTCCTTCTAATACAAATTCTAACCATAAGATTTTAAATGATCAAACTCTAATTCCAGGTATTCACACTAACACTGTCTCTCTGGTTGCAAGTTTTTAATGCAGCAACTCATACATAACTGTTCATAACAACTAACATTTACCCTTTTCTTACAACACTTTAAAGCACTTTACAGATATTTAACCCTTTTCCAGCCCATGAGACAAGGAGAGAATAGGTTTTCAACAAGATATGAAAGCAGACTGGGTAACTACACGGCAGGCCAACGAGAGATGTTATTGCAGGAAAGGACAGAGGCAGGAACAATAGGAAAATACAAAAGGAAATAAGGCCTGAAGCTGACTTGGATACACACAAGTCGTTCTAACAGTGACAAAAAGTTGGGGTGCCTTTTTTTTTAGTATAAAAAATAAGGCAAGATTTTTCTTCTAAAAGTAGTATTCCCAACTTACCTAAACTTCTCAAAAATGTTCGAGAATGTCACAAATTAGACCATATCTATTCCCAGACAAAAAGAATAAAATCTTTCTACAAACTATTTAAAACAGAGAAAGATCATTTCCATTCTTAGTTTACAATATCATAATCTAATCCACTTTGAAATAAATCTGTGTTTTCAGAGGCATATATTATTAATGAGCTGTTTCCTGTGCTGAAAATGAACTGCAGTAATTGCATTTCATGAAACAAATTTTTCAATTTTGCTTACTAATATTTGTTGAGCTAACATGAATCAGTAGTAGCGTCAAAGAGTCCTTTCCACACTGAGGGCACAAATCACTTTATAGGGGTAATAAAGAACCACCACCATTACAAAGTGATTGCTATGAACCCAAGTATCATTTACTCCCATTTTACAGATAAGGAAACCACAGCACAGAAAATTAAGTTGTCCAAGATTGCACTCACACCTAAGGAAACAAATGTAGACTCTCAAAAAGGGCACCAATTCAAAATTGGTTTTAATGGTACTGGAAGAGAAAAAATGTTCAAGCATGAGTAAATAGTTACATAGTAATAGCCTGTTAATGAATAAAATGGCAGTATCCCTAACCTCCACAAAATGCTTTTAAAGGAAGAAATATATATTAACTTTGGACTGTAATTTTCCATGCACAAAACTGGGGAACTAGACATAATTCACATTTAACTGTATCTAATTCCATGCTCCTTATATAATCTAAAACATGACTGAATACAACCTACTAAATGGGAGAAATATTTGCAAATCATGTATCTGGTTAAGGGACTAATATCCAAGATACATAAAGAACTCACTCAAACAGCTCAATAGCAAAAAAAAAAAAAAAAAAAAAAAACTGACTTTTTTAAATGGGCAAAAGATCTGAACAGACATTTTTCCAGCTAGCCAACAGGTATATGAAAAGATACACATCAGCAATCCTCAAAGAAATGCAAATCAAAACCACAATGAGGTCCAACCTCATATCAGTTAGACTGTATGATCAAAAAAAAAAAAAAAAAAGTATTGGTGAGGATATGAAAAAAATGGAATCTTTATTGGTGGGAATGCACTTCTGGTGGGAATGTAAGCTGGCATAACCACTTTGGTAAACAGTATGGACGTTCCTCAAAAAAATTAAAAATAGAACTACCATAACACTGCAATTATCTGAAGAGAATGAAAACACTAACTTGAAGAGGTATCTGCACCCTTGTGTTCACTGCAGCATTATTTACAATAGCCAAGACACAGAAGAAACCAAGTGTCTATCAATGGATGCATTGATAAAAGAAATTATTGTACATACACAGAGTGGAATAATACTCAGCCAGAAAAAAGAATGAAATCTTGCTATATGCAACACCGTGGATGGACCTAGAGAGCATTATGCTACGTGATGTAAATCAGACAGAGAAAGGCAAATACCTATGAGCACTCATATGTGGGAATCTTAAACAAACAAACAAAAAACCCACCAAACTCACAGATACAGAGAACAGTTTGATGGCTGCAGAGGTACAAGGGGTGAAGGTAGTCAAAAAGTAAGAAGAAAAAAATTAATAGATAAAACATGACTAGAGGTTCCAAAATACTGATGATATCGGTAATAATTTATAAACTCTGAAGGAATCAAAGTATTCGGTTTTAGATCTGGAAGGAAACAAACGTACAAATGTATCTAAAATTTATCTTCTGGGTTAACTGCTCTTTTTACTATGCCATGCTGTAGGATACATAATAAAATATTAAACATTAAGTTTCTGGGATTAAGCTACTAAAAGAAAATCTAAATTAGATTTTAGGTTAGACTATCTGATTTAAATCAGACCATCTAAATCTGGAAAAATGAAGGTTTCTGTTAAGGATTAATGCTACTAAGTGAACAAGTGCTTAAATAATCTTTCCTGAGATAGCAGAAGTTTCAGGAGAACTAGAATAAAAATTATTTCAAAGGCAGGAAGGAAGAAACTTCCAAGTAACAAAATGGAGGTTTTCCATCTCTGGGGGACCTGGTCAAAAGCTGGGAATCAAATAAAACTAGATGTGTTGTGATCAAGCCTGGCTAAAACTAGCCACGTGGATCATGATAGGGTAAATAATTAAACTGCTCTGAGATTATAAAGATTAGCTAGAAGCAGAAGGTAAGCAAAACCACATGATATAATATAAATCCAGTCCTCAGACACATTCCACACACTTGAATATGGTGTTTAAAACTATACTTTTTAAACATATTAAAAGTTTCAAATCCCAATGGTCTTATCTTTGTGATAACTATTAAGTACCTAAGATTAGAATAAACCCATCATCATTTACAAAATTCCATTTCTACTAATTATATACAGCATCGTAGCCTATCGCCATACCTTTCTGCATTAACAAACTTGCCATATTATCATTTTAAACATTAAACTCTCCATGCTTATCCTGCAATTGTACAAAATTTAAAAGCCAGCAAGACAATCATTCATGGGGAAAACTGAAATGGAAAATTTTATCTATAAGGCTGATTAAGTTTTTTGTTTGTTTTTTAAAGATTTTATTTATTTATTTGAGAAAGAGACGGTGAGAGAGAGCATGAGAGGCGAGAAGGTTAGAGGGAGGCAGACACTCGGTGGAGCTGGGAGCCTGATGCAAGACTCGATCCTGGGACTCCAGGATCGTGACCTGAGCCAAAGGCAGTCGCCCAACTGACTAAGTCACCCAGTAGCCCAAGCTTTTTTTTTTTTTTTTAAGACAAAATATGCTCTGGGAGGTAAAGCAGTTATTTTCTTTTTGAGTAAGAGTTTTCAAATGCTTTTTATAAAATATTTGCCAAATTTTCTCTAATGAGAACACATCATTTTAATAACCAAAAGGTATTGTAGCCAAAATCAGATTAGTAAGCTTAAATAAACCTTTTATAACACTTATTCTAAATGATCTCTCCACTAAGCCTCCTCAAACACATGCTCAAACATTCCTTATCAGTACTTAACCATTTACATGAGGGGAAAAAAATCCTTCTTTTTGAAATTTTCCTGTCTAAAATTAATGTTTATAGTAAAAACAGCAAAAATGAGTAAAATAATGGCAACTCACTTTGAATGTTCCTACTATAGAAGTACTATTCTACTAATAAAATATAAATAAAAATTATTTTACTAATAAAAGAATTACATCTATCCTATTTCCTGAGAAGGAACAAAGCATTTTATTATTTAATACAATATTCGGACTACATGAAGAGAGCAGCCACACACACACTCACACCCCCAACCCCCGACCCCCTGGGAGGGGGTTTGACAATCAACAGGGCAGAGGCTTAACTCTTAACTCTTACTGAGTCACCCCAGTGAGACTCAAAACAATGAGAAAAGACAAATAGCCACCTTCACCTGTGACTTTGCTTCAATAAGGAGTTTAAAGGTCACCGCGTGTAGGATGCTGTTTTAGGGACAAGCTTTTAAGAAGTAAACCTGTCAGACCCGCACAAACTTGGGGCCTTGGCCTCCCACGTTGATGGCTCTACTTCCCCGTGCTGTGACTGGGAGTGGGCAAGCAGCCAGGCCAGTGCCATCCCAGGATCTACCACCGTCGACCCTTAACAACTTCTCCTTTACCCAATCCCCCTCCTCAACAATCTCTTTCCAAACATGACTTCTCCAACCCACGCAGGAAGGGACGTGATGATCCCAGCTGGTGGCGCTGATGCCTTCGAGGAACAGGGCAAGACCCATGTATTTATTACCACCTTCCAGTCCCAGGCCACCCAAAACTGCTCTGCAGCTTTGGTTTCCAAACCTAGGCCTCTCTTACATGTATCTGGCTACTTTTCCCATCATTTCATACTTATTAAGGAGACTATTTAATATCAGGTAACTACTGTGTGAAATCGAAGCTACTTCAGAGGCAAAACAAACACCACCATGTAACACTGAAAATATATTATTTCGTGGACAAAAAACAAAAAACATTTCTAGTCGTAGCTTTCCAAGTTTATTCACTCCCATCAACAAAGAATCGCTCATTTGGGTCAGGCTACAACACTAACTTCAGAAAAACTGATTTTTCCCATATTAGCAGAACAACAGTGACCTAGAATAAGACATATCTGAAGAGATTTGTTCTTAACAGTTACTCGATCCAGTCAAGGTATTGCCAATCTGCCCAGATACCTTAAGCTGACAAGTGAAAAAAAAAAAAAATCAGGTAAACTTCACTATTTTTTTTAAGATTTTTATTTATTTATTTTACAGAGAGAGAGAGATCACAAGTAGGCAGAGAGGCGGGCAGAGGAGGAGGGGAAAGCAGGCTCCTTGCTGAGCAGAGAGCCCCACGCAAGGGCTCCAGCCCAGAACCCTGAGATCATGACAAAAGCCAAAGGCAGAGGCTTTAACCCACTGAGCCACCCAGGCGCCCCTACACTTTACTATTTCTAAAATAAAATTCCAATCCATCATATTTTCACAGATGTTGACCCTCTGAGTAGAAGCATCATTCTTCTTAGGTCCAACACCACCTCCTCTTTACCACCAACACACACACCCCCACCACCCCCCCAACCTCATCCTGCTAAACAAACTCACTTCCCCCAAACTCAGGTAGGAGAAATGGAGGCCTCTGGGAAACTGTTCTCTAGCTTGCAGAAGTTAGTGACCCACCAAACTGCAGAAATAAACAATAGTCCTTCCCCTTAAGGTCTTCGGTCTAATAAGGAGACAAGAGAAAAATTCACAACACAGCAAGTGTAATAAATGCTACTGAGGTTACCAAAACTCCAAGAACTTATGAGGGTGATAGAGGTGGGGACAGACAGGAGTAGGATTATCTAAGTAAAGCTATCAGCTTGAGAGATGGGGAAGAACTCACCAGACTAGAAGCAAAGACGGAGTGTTCAAAGCCTACACAAAGAGCATCTACAAAGGCACAAAGGTAAATAAATACCTTTACTTTTCTTGACCGTCAATTTTCTAAGATGGGTTGCAGTCTTCTTTAAAGAGTAAGATTACAGATTACTTTGAGACATTCAGCATTATTTTGAGAGTACATCAGAATTCATTCAAATATGAACTACAGACACACCCAATTCTTTTTTTTTTTTTTAAGATTTTTTTATTTATTTATTTGACAGGCAGAGATCACAAGTAGGCAGAGAGGCAGGCAGAGAAAGAGAGAGGTGGAAGCAGGCTCCCCACTGAGCAGAGAGCCCGATCCCATCGGGGCTCCATCGATCCCAGCACCCTGGGATCATGACCTGAGCTGAAGGCAGAGCCTTAACCCACTGAGCCACCCAGGCGCCCTGTGACACACCCAATTCTAACACTAGTTTTGGAACTATCTTATTTGACCAGGCACTGACATTTCCATATTCACCAACAATACACACACACCTCATGCAACCAATCAACACACTTGAGTGAAAGCCCTAGAAAGAGCTTGAGTCTGACATTCTTCAATCAGAATCGTTTACTTGGCGATTGACTTGGCAAATCTCTCCCCATCTTCCTAATCTAATCAGAGCATATATATTTAATATATCTACCTGAATACTGTTTGTGTCCCTCAACTAGGTCATATACACCATGAGCACGGACTGCCCTGATCACTACTGTTTCCTCACTGGCTGAGGCCAGTCTCTCTTCCTTACCAAGTGATAAACGAGTGAATGAATGGTGAGTAGAGAGTAACACATCACTCACTCCCTAAGCAATAGACTTTGACAATGAACTATGACCAGATAATCCGTGTAGCTCAGCAATCCGGCAAGATTATCACTTTCAAAGAATTAATTATCACATTCCTTCTGAAACAGAATACGATCATAATTGGCATATCTAAAAATAATTAATCCACATGATCCTGGGGAATCGTTGTTAATATAGTCCCTTTAATATCAATGATTTCCTAAAATGTAAATTGTGAAAAAGAACAAACATTCATTTGGGGAAATGGATTCTTCAGTGATTCACTCTTCAACATGATTTAATACTGTAAATTTTAATTCCACCTGACTTCAGCCATTTTTTTGTACTGTTCCTCAGCGTGCAGTATGGAATCTGCCTCTAAAGCACCTTTCCAATCTGATTCATCACTCCTTAAAGAAAGCCATATAAAATGTACTACCCTTAAATCGAAGATTGCTGGGGATCTCCTTGTGCAATCCGACGCACAAAAAGGGCCAGTAAGATAGAGCAGAAGGAAAGATTTCAGATGTCTTTAATAACATAATCGGTAGGCCCACACTGCAAAGAATAACTTTTTTTCTGTGAGGGTTCACAATTAAGATCCCTCGTTGTAAGCTCCGAAGTACCTAATGAAACGAATTTGCCCCATCGTGTGGAAAAACTGGGGCCCTTCTGGCCAATCACGAAAACACCAAGATTTAAACGCACCCACGTTTTGCTGTAATTAATTCGGGACTTTGCAACAGGCAGAAGCACTTTTCCGTCAGTCTATTTAAATGCCCCAACGAAACGCGAACCACCCTCACGATCCGTCCCCGTACAGAGAAGTACTTCCAGCCACACACAGATACGTCTGATGTATTCAAGTAAACAATCGACCGGGAAGCTTAAGCGGTTTTCAAGATTAACGCGGATTCGCAAAGCCGAGACTGCTGCATGGACACATGGCTGGAAAACGGAGAGCTCGTTGCTCAGGAAGAGCCGAAAATGGGAAAATTTTTCAACAGCACTTATTTAAAGTTTCCACCTTCACACACACCCCCTTCCCCTAAGCACCGGGTGGGGGCCTCGGCGTCGCCAAAGGCGCGCGGAGGATATCTGCGTCTGACTTCCGTCCTCTCCCGGCAGGAATGAGACCCTGCCTTCCTGCCGGCGGACCCCCCACCCCCGCCCAGGGCCGCCTCCCCGCTCGGCGCACCGCCGGACGGAAATGGAGAGGCGCTGCCCCGCGTCCTTCCACCTCCGACCCCAGCCGGGGGCCGTGCGCCCACAGCTCGGGGTGCGCCTCGCCGCTCCGCCCCGGCGCCGCGGGAAGACTCGGACAGTCGAGCCCGCGGGCGCTGGCGATCGGTGCCCGCGCCCCGCCGCGTCTGCCACGGTCGCCCCCGCGCCGCCCGGGCTCGCCGGGTACCTCACCGCGCTCCCCGCCCGCCGCCGTCCAGCCGCCCCCGCCTGGGCCGCGGGGGCCCCCACGCTAGGCCCCGCGGGCCGCCCGTGTAAGGGGCGCGGACAAGGGCCGAGCAGCCGCCGCCCGCCCGCCCGCCCGCGGGGGTCCCGGGGCCGCCCCCGCCGCCCTCCCGCCGCACCTACCATGGTACAGATGGAGGCGAATTTGGAGACTGTCATTAGGATTTCCATCCGCCCAACGCCATCTTCCACCCAATCACAGCGGCGGCGGCGGGCGGGGGAGGAGAGGAGCCGGGCCGCCCGCTCGCACCGCAGCCCGCGGGCGGACCCCGAGCCGCCACGAACCCACGCACCGAGCCTGCTCTGCCGCCGCTGCCGTCGTCGCCGCCGGCGCTCCGGCACTCCCCGCCTCGGGCCCCAGTCCCCGCCTGCAGCTCGCCCGCCCGCCCCCGGCTCCTCCCCGGCGCAGGGCGCAGCCGCTGCCTCGGGGCCCGCGCCTGCCCGCGAAGCCTCCCGCCCGTACACCCCGCCCTGCGCGCTGGGGAGCGGGCTCCGCCGAGGCCCTAATGCCCGGCCTGCCCGGCAGCTGCTTGGCCCAGCGGCGGGGCGGACCCCGCCCACCCGCCGCGCGCCCAGACCTCCCCGCGCGGCCCCGCCCACTCCTCCGCGCGCGGCTCTACGGCCCCGGAGCGCGCGAGCGGGGGAACTCAGGCGCGGCCCCACCCCGCGCTCGGCCGGACCCCGCCTCCCGCCCGCGTCCCTCGCGGTCCTAGAGCCCGAGCGCCACCAGAGCCTTGGCTGCGGGGAGAGCGGGGGCGGGGGGTGAGGGGGGACAGGGAACGCTGGAGAAGGGGGGGGCGGGGCTAGTCCTTTCGCTGCATGGGCTGCGGCAACTTGGGTAAGTCCGGGAGAGGACTGACCCGCAGCCTCCGCTAAGGGTGAGGGGACAGCTGGTCCCCACTCCACAGAAAGAAAACGGAGGTGATCTGGGTAATTCTGGGCAGAGTGGGAGGAAACCTTCGTAGAGTTGAAATAACCGGGTAATCCAACATCCCAAGCACTTAACAAAAATGTCAGGTGGTCTATCTCTTTGACATACAGTGGGTGAATCACCTGGGTCAAAACACCATAACTTAACAAAAGATAATTAAAAATGATATATATTTAGCTCCTTGAATTAGGAAGAAAGACAAGTAATGGGGAAAGGGGGCCAAGCTGCCTTCCCGCCTCCCTGCTGGCCATAAATTTAGAATATGTTTATAAATATAGTATCTAAATATATTTGTTCTGAAAGTTGAGTTGCAAAAGGGAAAATCTCAGCCCAACACTGATGATGATGTTACCATAGACAAAAAGTCTCCTGAGTGAAAAAAAAAATGTCCTGTGAGAAATCCTTAAGCTGGGCCAGCTAGGGTACGGTTCCTCTCTTCTACTTTTATAAAATACATCAATGCATCCTGTTCTTTATGTCAGGAAACTCAGCTTTATTTCTTCCTATCTGAGAAAGAAGTTCAAGTTAGTAGAACAACTTTATTATGTTGGAAAGCCTGTAACATTTCCCATTTGGTGAGCTGCAGTGAAGGGGTGCTTTTTGGGTTCCCCTATTTCAGTGTGGCTGAGGATGTGAATTCAGATAAACCTCCAAAAATCAGATATGCCTTGCCTAATAGGTTCAAAGCATTTGAAACACAAAACAAAGCAAACAAAATTTAGGTGCAAAACAGAGTTCTGGTACATGAATGCTGTTTCCATAGTGATTTCCATTATAAGCTTGCTAGGGGGAAAAAATTGCAAATAGAATATAGCCAAGTCCCATAGTTGCTGGCTTGATTCTCCAGGGACCTACCTCCATGGAAGCTGGGGCGCTCCCTCTTTGCCCTGATACCCAAGCCAGCAGCTAGGACCCTGCTTTTCACCACCACACAGTCAGGTACTTGGAGTGCTTAGTGCCTCCCTCTCCCTGCCAAAGATTAGGAAATATCACCCACCTGAATTCTTTCTGTGTTCTATTCTGCTTAGACCCCAGGGCCTACAAGTGTCACCATGGTACCAGACCCTGTCTTGCCTATTTGGGTAAACTCCTATTGTAATCCTGCCCTCCCCATCTACTATTCTGTTCCAGGAAATAGATCTATTGTGCCAGAATTTGAGCCCTGCCTCCATCCACACTGCCCACCAACATGCCTCTTCATCCATGAATCCTAAAATGTCACAGGAACAGAGGCTGCCAGCTTTACACTTAATTTTACATAAAAACGGGCCTTTTTAAAAATGGATTCCTGGTAGAATTATCAAAAGGTATGTATAGGCAATGTCATAACCATCTAAATTCACAAGGGGGTCATAGATTCTAATTGCAGAACCTCACAATGTCTTGTCTCCCCCGCCTCAAGTTCACTGGAGAGGCACAGATATAAAGAGATTCTTCTAAGTGCTGTAATGGGATATTTCGTAACAATGTGTCATACAGTTAAACTCTGATTGAGGGGCATCTGGGGCGGCTCAGTTGGTTAAGCGTCTGCCTTCAGGTCAGGTCATGATCCCGGAGTCCTGGGATCAAGCGGGACATCGGTGGGGAGTCTGCTTCTCCCTCTCCTTCTCCCTCTGTGTTCTTTCTCTCTCTCTCACACACACACACATATATACATACATACATACATCTTTAAAAAAAAAAAAAAAGATTTGACAGAAACACAACCCCTTTGTACCCAGAACGTAGAAGGGGTTATCTAGGTTTAGAACCCTGTTTTTACTTGTAGCTGTATCAGCTTTACCATGACCTTCACTGTACCTAGAGAAAGATGGGTATGTGTACAACTGACTTCTTTGGGGCCTGCCTGAGTGTGTGAGCTACAAAATATACCCACATAACTTCAAGGACCAAGCATAATCTACTTGGTCACACAGTATTTTAATTTTTGTCATTTGAATACTTGTACACAATCCTATCATGTTTAGTTCCTTGCAAGCCCTTCATATTTTCTGTTGCCTGTCTTGTCTCCAGTTAACCACGTGTCACCTCACACAGGCATACCATGGAGATGTCGTGGGTTTGGTTCTGGACCACCACAATAAAGCAAATATTGCCATAAAGCAAGTCAAATCAATGTTGGGGTTTCCCAGCACAAACAAAAGTTATATTTTTACTATACTATAGTCTTTTAAGTGTGCAAATAGCATTACATCTAAAAAAACAATGTCTGTAGCTCAACTTAAAGAATACTTTCTTGGGATGCCTGGGTGGCTCAGTTGGTTGAGTGGCTGCCTTCGGCTCAGGTCATGATCCCAGCGTCCTGGGATCCAGTCCCACATCGGACTCCTTGCTCATTGGGGAGCATGCTTCTCTCTCTGCCTCTGCCTGCCACTCTGTCTGCCTGTGCTCCTTCTCTCTGACAAATAAATGAATAAGATCTTTAAGAAAGAAAAAAAAGAATACTTCCTTACTACAAAATGTGAACTTTCATCCAAGCCTTCAGCAAGTCATAATCTTTTTGCTGGTGGAGGGTCTTGCCTCGATATTGATGATGTTGAGCTGCTGACTCATCAGAGCGGTGGCCATTAAAGACCGGGGTGGCTGTGGCAATTTCTTAAAAGAACACAATACAGTTTACCACATGGATTGGATCATGTGATGGCAGCCGTGCGGTCCCATCTTCTCACCCCACTTCTAACTCCAGTTCTCTGGCTGTTTCCACCACCTCTGTGGTGACTGCCTCTGCAGATGCCCTGAACCCCTCCAAGTCCTCCTGGGGCGGGGTGGGAACCAATCTATCCCAAACTCTGGTGAATGTGGATATTTTGACCTCTTCCTATGAATATTTTAAAAGCATCTGGAATGGTGAATCCGTGCCAGAAGGGTTTTATTTGCTTAGCCCAGACCTATCAAGGGAATTGCTATCTATGACAGCTATAACCTTACAAAATGCATTTATTGAAATATAAGACCTTCCGAGTTTCATATGTAGCAGAACAGCTCCCTCACTACAATCTATTACAGGTCAGCCCTCAATACAAGAAAAAAATATTAAAAATAGTATTAACAATAATAAAAGAAAAAAATAAGACTTGAAAGTCAAAATGACTCCGTGATCCAGGGGCTGCAGGATGGCTGTTGTGTCAGCGAGCACGACAACAAGGTTCATCTTTGACGTCTCCGTCAGAGCTCTTGGATGACCGGCTGCGTTGTCAGTGAGCAGTCGCGTTCTGACAGGAATCATTTTTCTCAGCAGTAGGTCTCAACGGTGCACTTCAACGTTCAGTAAACCATGTTGTAAACAGACAGACTGTCATCCATACCTTGTGTCATTTCTAGAGCACAGGCAGAGTAGATGGAGCACAATTTTTAAAAACCCTAGAATTTTCAGAATGGTCAGTGACCTTTGGCTTCAACTTCAAGTCACCAGCTGCTTTAGTCTCTAATGAGAGTCAGCCTGTCCTCTGAAGCTGTGGAGCCAGGCACTGACTTCTCCTCTCTAGCTCTGAAAGTCCTTGATGGCATCTTCTTCCAGTAGAAGGCTGTCTTGACTGGAAACCTGCTGTGGTGTGTAGCCGCGTTCACCACTGCGGTAGCTGGACCTTCTGGAGAACTCGCCACAGCTTCTCCCCCAGCCCTTGCTGCTTCACGTTGTATATTCTGTTACGGAGCTGGTTCTTTCCTTCAACCTCATGGACCAGCCTCTGCAGCTTCAGACTTCTCTCTGCAGCTTCCTCACCTCTCTCAGCCCTCCCAGAATCACAGACACCTAGGGCCTTGCTCCGGGTCAGGCTTTGGCTTAAGGGAATGCTGGGGCTGGTTTGCTCTTCTCTCCAGACCACTCGAACTTTCTCCGTATCGGCAGTAAGCCTGCCTCATTTACATATCATCCATAGCCTAGCACTTATAATTCCCTTCAAGACTGTTTCCTTCGCATTCCCAGTTTGGCTAATATTTGATGCAAGAGGCCTAGCTTTGGGCCTATTTCGGCTTTCAACATGCCTTCCTCGCTAAGCTTAATCACTTCTAGCTTTGATTTAAAATGAGAGACAGTGACCTTTCCGTTCACTTGAGCACTTGGAAGCCACCGTAGGGTTACCAACTGGCCTCATTTCCATGTTGTTGTGTCTCAGGGAACAGGGAGGCCAGAGGAGAGGGAGAGAAGAGGAAGAACAAGCTGAGGCAGTCGGAACACACATACTGGAGAAGCTTGTTGTCTCATATGGGAGCAGTTTATGGAATCCCAAAACAATTACAAAGTAATTTCAAGATCACTGATCACAGATCACTGTAACAGATACAACAATAATGAAAAAAATTTTGAAATATTGCAAGAACGAGCAAAATGGGACACAGACACACGAACTGAGCACGTGATTTTGGAAGAATGGCTGGACACACGATTGCCACAGCTCTTCCATGGAAAAAACCACAATGTCTGTGAGGCACAGCACAGGCGAAGAGTAATAAAATGAGGTAGGCTTGAGTACTTCTTGCTGTTTCTCTTCTCCCTGAAGGCATTTGCGTTTATACCTGCTAACATAAATGAATGAAATGTTGCCTGTGGTGGGGAGGGGAAGGATGTGGGGAGAGGGAGTTAGAGCTGGGCTGGGGTATAAGACTACCATAGTCACAGGTAATGCTTACTGAGGACTTTTCTACACACCAAACAATTTATCACATCCTCATCCCAACCCAGTGAGGTAAGTGCGATTATTTATCCCTGTTTTCCAGGTAGGGCCACTGAGACACAGAGATAACTTTCCTAGATGGCACAACTAGTAAGCAGTGAAACCAGGATTAGAACCCGACCGCAGAGGCCACATTTGTATGTGCTCTGCTATACCAGCTCTTGTAGAAGTGCCTTGTTTTGATTTGAGGAGGAGGAGGTAGGCTGAGAGGCACTTGACTCCTTTGGGACCCACACGTAGGTTTGAGTTACAAAATATATTCAAGAAGGTATTTCTTTTTCTCATCTTTTTTCCATCCTCTGGAAAATAAGGGTAATAATTATGTCTACCTCAGAGGGGTGCAGCGAGGAGAAAATGTGGGGATGTGTCTAGAACAGTGCCTGGCACTCAACAACAAACTGGAGAGCTTTGAATGACCACTCAAAAGTCAGTATTTTAAAAATCAGGGCAGGCACATACAGCCCTTAGCCTGCCAATTTACTCCCCCAGATTTAGTGAGTCTCTGCTATGTGCCAGACACCTAATTAGCACTCTAGGCACATTTTCTCTTGTTTTCTTGTTGTTTGTTTTTTGTTTTTTAAGATTTTATTTATTTATTTGACACAGAGAGAGAGAGAGACAGAGAGAGAGCCACCACAAAGGGGTGGGGGGAGCTGCAGGTGGAGGGAGAACTGAGCAAGGAGCCTGACATGGGGCTCCATCCCAGGACCCTGGGATCATAACCTGAACTGAAGGCAGATGCTTAACTGACTGAGGCCACCCAGGCACCCCAGGTACATTTTCTAATGTAAGCTCCCCAGTGCCCTTAGAGTGGGATCATTTTGTGCTCATTTGACCACTTTCACCATGGCGCTGTTTAACCAGTCAGAGTCAGGAGCCACACTACACACTTGGACTTGAAAACCCACCATCTCTCTCCTTCTTTACCCTGCCCATTGGCAGTCCAGTGAATCGACTTTACTGGCAGCATTAACATCTTCCCTTGCTCAGAGGTAGATGTTAATGAAAACAGTGATGTTCTTTGTTGGTCCAATCAACATATCAGTGACTTACTTTTCGATGCTGACTTCTAATTCCGATGATGAGTAAAGCTGAATCATCTGTGCCAAAGATATAAGATGTTGATTTGCTGAGCAGGATGGCATATAGCTAATGTAGCTAAAACTTTGCCATTTAAATCTAGGTTTTAAAAGGGTACAGTCCTGTTATAATCTATTTAAAACTGAAATGTGAGTGCATCCATTAAAACGAATATGTATTGGTCACCTACTGATGAAGAAAAGAATTCCGCACCCTCAGGAAGCACCCAGGCCATTGGGGGAGAGAGATGACTGCATTTCTGGAAAATGCACCGAGAAAATAGAGAACAAAGTGCTGGCAGCTCCCAGGGGGGTGAGAAGAGCTCTGCGCACAGGGGGGACAAGCTGAGGATGGCGTCATGATCCAGAAGAACAGGTCGAACAACAGTGAGGGAGGGGAAGGCAGTGGTCTCCCAGGCAGAGGGAGAGTCTCATGCACCAAACCTGAGAGAGCACAGCTCATGTCTGAGGCTTCAGCATGCTGCGTGTTGCAGGGAACTGGCGAAGATGAGTGAGGAACGCCAAGGGGGCGATCGGACCCGTAGTGACATCAGCAAAGGTTAGAGTCTACTGTCTCTGCTGTCGAATCCGTCAATACTAAGTGATAGAATCAGCGAACCTTAAAAGGTTCCTTGTTCCTGGTTTGTCATCCTATCAATTTGGATTCCCAGTCCTGCAGTTTGTTGAGACCTAACGTGGTGGAGAATGTCAAGGAGACATCAAGCTCCCAGGTTTACAACTGGAGGAAAAAACCTTGAGTTCTCGTGAGCACAGAAGTAAGACAGAATATTTTCTTCATATACTTAGCTCCTCATTAAGCAGGGCCTGACTGCCCAGAGGCTGGGAAGGATGAAGCAATTACCTCATTTGTTTGGAAAAACTCAGAAGTTGCTGAGCTTACCTTGAGAAGAGGATACTGTTTTAAAGGCTTTGACCAGCCACCCCTTTCTTCTATGCCAATTGTAGAACAGAGAGAAATACAGCCACAAAGTGTAGAGCACGTTGACAGCCTTGGATAGGAACAGGAGGAACACGGTCTGTTCCGATCACACAGTTATTCAACAATGTATATCTGAACCGCATTTTTGTATTTAGTACATATCCTTGAATACCTCCTACTTACGAAGGCTGTGGTAGACTTTAGGGAAGGACAGTCCTGCCTTCCAAAAGCTTGCCACCTAGCTGAGAGAGGATGTGTACCCAAGCAACTTTAAATTAGATGAGTGCCAGTTGTGTGATTTACAATATTATAAGTGTTCAGAGAAGAGAAAGATTGTTTCTTCTTTAGGACTTCAAAAAAAAAAAAAAAATGCTATCATGTCCTAGAGAGTCAGGTCACCTGATCCAATGGGAAAAGTTGGAAAATCACAGAGTCACATAATTACATCTTATAAACTACAGAAAAATCTCTTCATATGTAAAATGGGTATAATGATATTACTCCCTACCTCCTGATATCTTCTGAGGATTAAATAAACTGATACCTGTAAAGTACTTCATACAGCACCAGGCACTTAAGGAACAGATACTTGTTATAACTCCTTCTCCTCATCCTCCTTTCTATCTTTCTAGCTTCCTCTCAGGTTCCTCCCCCTCATTCACGCTGTTCCTATCACATATGCCTCTGTTTTTTTCCTTAAACACCAACAAGCTCTGTGCCACCTACGAGGGCTCAACCCTAGGCATTCCTTGTCCCCAGAGCACCGTCGCTCCCTCACACAGTCACGTCTTTGCTGTCGCTGGATCCCCTCCTCTCTGTGTGAGCTCCGCAGGAACCTCATCTGTCTGTCTGAAGAACTCTATTCCCAAGGCTGCAGAAGAACAGTAAGTGCTGAATAAAGATTCGTTACCCTGTGGACCCAAACCGAGAAACACCTGCGCTTTCCACAGGTCCAACTCTGGAGCAAAGAAAAATAAAATAATTCTGGTCCATAGAGGTGTTTTAAGCTCTCTAATCAACAGAGAAGATCTGAAGGCTCCCGAAGCACTCCAGGAGGCTCTGTTGCTTCTCTGACTCTCTTCAGGTTGGAATTTCCCATTTTCACCTCAGTATTTACTCAGTTCTCCTGAGGAAGTTCCTCAGGAAAAAGAAAGAAAGGAAGAAAGAAAAAGAAAGAAAGAAAGGAAGGAAAGAAATGAAACTATAACACCCTTTGGACTCTAAATAAAGTCTTGAGCACCTACATCTTACTTCTCCAGTCAGAACTCTGATTTTCTTTCTTGTGTCTTTAGGGGTTTTTTTTTGTTTGCTTGTTTTTTGTTTTTTTTTTCCCCTATGGAGACAGCTTCTTTCATCCTGCCCTCTCCCTCACACACTTCTCAGGATGGCTTTTCTGTACGCTTTACCAGAGTTTGACCATATGTTTGGAGTTTGTATTGTAAAAGTGTGGCTCTAACTTGTGATTTCACTGCCAAATATGCGCCGCAGCACCTATCAAACCTCCTTGCCACTTCACCTTGATCAGCCAACCCAGGGCATCTAGTAAGGGGTAGTGTAACACCTGGGGGTTTCCTGAAATGTTCAAGCTTTGTCATCAGTTGAGAGAAAAAGGCGTGGCTTCCACTTCTTCTTTCTAAAAAATACTCTATTAAAATAGCCAAGCTTTGCCAAGCTGAACAAAAGCAAAAATTCCAAAATATATTTAGCATAAAGAAACTCCTGTCAGATAGACAAGAAACGATTCATAGTCCCAGGTTTGAGGAAGTGGGGACGTGTGTTGGAAGACAAGACGAAAGTGGGAATTTTTACCATATATATTTTTTTATACTTTTTGGGTCTTTAATCACACAAATGTATGACTATTTCAAAAATTAAATAGATTGAATATTTTTAAAGCTTGAATGATATATTTATGTGACAATTTTTTTAAAGATTTTATCCATTTATTTATTAGAGGGAGAAAGAGAATAAGGGAGGGGAGCAGCAGAGGGAGAGGGAGAGGCAGACTCCCTGCTAAGCAGGGAGCACGATGCAGGGCTCGATCCCAGGACCCTGAGATCATGACCTGAGCCGAAGACAGGTCTCTTAACTGACTGAGCCACCCAGGCACCCTTAGGTGACAATATTTTTTAATTACTAGACACAATCTAAAATTTTTTTCTTTTTAAAAGTATCTTATCAGTGCAACCCTGGTTTAATTCTGGTTTCCCTGCCTAAACAGAGCACACACTTGAACTCTGACCCTTCTTTAGGAAGGACCCTCTTAGGACCCTCTTAGGGCTCTTCTGCCTTCAGAGTCTCCCACTAAAGAAAGACAACAATCTCTTTACACATGACTTAAAGGGCAAGTTCTTCTTCTTTTTTTTTTTTTTTAAGATTTTATTTATTTATTTTAGAGAGAGAGAGACATTGAACATAAGCCTAGGAGTGGAGGAGGGTGGTGAGGAACAAAGGGAGAGGGACAAGCAGACTCCCAGAAGACTCCCTGCTGAGCACAGAGCCCCATGTGGGACTTGATCTCATCACCCTTAGATCATGACCTGAGCCAGAAACAAGAGCTGGAAGCTCAACCGACTGAGCCACTCAGGTGCCCCAAGTTAAGAATTAAAGCATCAGGGGCACCTGGCTGGCTCAGTCAGCAGAGTATGTGACTCTCGATCTCGGGGTTTTGAGTTTGAGCCCCATGTTGGGTGTAGAGATTACTTTTGAAAAAGGAGGAGGAGGAGAAGCAGGAGGAGGAGAAGAAGAAGAAAGAATTAGGGCGTCTGTCCTAGGAATGCTCAGCTCAATCTCCTCTCCCAGACCAGTTCGGTTTGTGATGCTGAAAAAGCTCTTAACCCTCTAAGCTCCAGTGTCATTGTTATACAAAGGAGAAGTTCCCTATTTCATCATGTTGTTGGGGGGTTAAATGAGAAACTGTGTGTAAGTGCTCAGAACCACAGTGGGCCGTCATAGGATGAATGAGATAAAAGGAATGCCCATTGATCACCTGGTATCTCCTCTCTTCTCCCCTCCCTTCTCTTCTCCTCTCCTCATTAAGAAGGGTTAGTCAGGGATGCCCAGGTGGCTCCGTTGGTTAAGCAGCTGCCTTCAGCTCAGGTCATGATCCCAGTGTCCTGGGATCGAGTCCCACATCAGGCTCATTGCTCAGCAGGGAGCCTGCTTCTCCCTCTGCCTCTGCCTGCCATTCTGTCTGCCTGTGCTCGCTCTCTCATCCTCTCTCTCTCTCTGACAAATAAATAAAATCTTTAAAAAAAAGAACGGTTAGTCAGAGTAGTGTGTGATTGCAGGGCACCTTGGGGGGCTCAGTCAGTTAAAAGTCTGCCTTCAGCTCAGCTCAGGTCATGATCCTAGGGTCCTGGGATCCAGCACGGTGCCACTCCCTCTGCTTATGTTCTCTCTTTCTCTCTCTCAAATAAATACATAAAATCTTTAAAAAAAAATAGTGTGTGATTGCTTAACCTGAAAAGTAATGAATTCGCAATAGCCAAATGTAGAAACAACCCATGTGTCCATCAAGGGATGAATAAGCTATATCGGTAGATCCATACAGTGGAATATGATTCAGCCTAAAAAGAAAGGAAATCCTGTCACGTGCTACAATGTGGATGAGCCTTGAAGACATAATACCAAGTGAAGTCAGCCAGCCACAGAAAGACAAATACTGTTTGACTTCATCTATTTGAGGTACCTGGGCAAGTCAAATTCATAGAGGCAGAAAGTAGAACAGTGGTCACCTGGGGCTGGGAGGAGCAGGCAATAGTTATTGTTTAAGGGGCACAGAGTTTCTATCAAGCATGATGAAAAAGTTTTGGGTATAGATAGTGGTGATGGTCATACAACGAAACACAACACAACACAATACAATACAATACAACACAACAACAACATGGATGTACTTAGTACCACTTAAACTGTACACTTAAAAATTTAAAATGGTTAAGAGGCGCCTGGGTGGCTCAGTGGGTTAGGCCTCTGCCTTCGGCTCAGGTCATGATCCCAGGGTCCTGGAATAGAGCCCCGCATAGGGCTCCCTGCTCAGCGGGGAGCCTGCTTCTCCCCCACCCCCGCTCTCTCTGCCTGCCTCTCTGCCTACTTGTGATCTCTGTGTGTCAAAAAAAAAAAAAAGTTAAAATGGTAAAAAAAAAAAAAGAGAGAGACAGAAAAGTTCATGTAAATTTTACCCCAATAAAAAACAATAATTAAAATAATTAAAAATATTAAATATTAAAAAATAATTTAAAAATCACCCAGGGCTTATAGACAAAATGGATGCCAATTGTTCATTTTTTAAAAAATATTTTATTGATTTATTTGGAAGAAAGAGAGAGCACAAGCAGGGAGTGGGCGGAGAGAGACGGAGAAGCAGACTCCACACTGAGCAGGGATCCCAACATGCAGCTCGATCCCAGGACCCTGGGATCACGACCTGAGGAGAATGCAATGCTTAACAGACTGAGCCACCCAGGAGCCCCAGTTTTTTAATCTACGCTGAGTTCCTTCCTCCTCTGGGCACCAAAAACACTGATTACTTCTATTATGTTGACTTGCTTACATGTTCACCTCTTCTGCCTCCCAGTCTACTTCTCCAGTCATAGAGTGCATGTCTTATGGGTTCTTCAATGGGTCTGCCCTTGGGTACCTGCTTCCCTGCCCTTCTTGCTTCAATACTTCTCCTTCCCGGGCTTCCCTAGTCCAAATAGGCACCTTGACTCTTTCTTCTCTTTCTTTCCCATCTGTGCTGACCCCTTTAGATATAATGACTCAGCTCTTGGATTGGCCTCTTGGCTTGGCACTTGGTCCCTACAAGATCCAGCTTCCTGTATCTGCTCCCTGTCAACTCTCAGTCTGCCAAACAGCTGAAGTCATTTTCTGACTTGTCTCTACCCATGGGAAAGGACGAAAGAAGCCGCCAGTCATGAGGTCTGGAAACTTTAGCATCATCTACCTCTTCTGTTCCTCACCCCCTGCCCCTCCATACAGCCTGTCAATTCTCCCTCAGCATCCCCTGGAGTATGTATTTCCTTCTGAACCCACCCTCCCAGGCTGCCTAAGAAGCAGGAGCCTGTCATCCCCTAATGAGCCTCCTGTCTGGTCTGTCTTCTCTAATCTGTGCCCCTCCAGTTCTTTCTCTGCATGCCTGCCAGAGCCATTGTCCCCAGATGGAAATCTGATCATGGTACTCTCCTGCTGAGAAAGCTCCACAGGGCCCCCGATGCTGGAGGACCAAGTTGAAGTTCTTTGGTTGCCAGAATAGGTCCCTCACTCTGGGGCCCTGACCCCCCACCACAGCTGCAGCCCGTCTCCTCACTGTGCCACACACTTTACCCACACACACCAGGAGTGCTCGCCTTTCCCCTGGCATGTCCACCATCCTCCACCCTCTCACACGTTGCTCCTTCTTCCAAGACTGACCACATGGTTTGGTTTGCCTGGAGAAGTCTCTGTTTACACCTGTAATTCAGTGTAATTATTAATAGCCTCCCTTTCACTCTCCGAATATCCTGGTTTGATCAACAGACTATGTGGTCATACTGCATTCGCTCCAATTCTGCATCTGGAAAATTTGTGCTCATCTTCTAAGTTCTGTTCCAAGAGCTGGAGGAAGGGCTGGGAAACCTTGCCTGACTCTTACGGAGGAAGTCAGTTGGTCCTTCCATGCTCCTTCAGCCTTTAATGTATATAACTCATGACAGTGTTTACCTTGATGTATTGTTAGAGAATTGTTTATATGTCTGGCTTCCTTACTAGACTTCTTGAGGTGTGTGTGTTTTTGCATCCCCAGGGCTCAGAAGAGTCCCCGACATGTAATAGGCATTCATTTAAAATTTGCTGAAGAGGAATGCAAAAATGAATTCATGAGACATTTATTAAGAACTATGTGCCAGGGGGTGCCTGGGTGGCTCAGTGGGTTAAGCCGCTGCCCTCAGCTCAGGTCATAATCTCAGGGTCCTGGGATCGAGCCCTGCATCGGGCTCTCTGCTCGGCGGGGAGCCTGCTTCCTCCTCTCTCTCTGCCTGCCTCTCTGCCTACTTGTGATCTCTCTCTGTCAAATAGATAAATAAAATCTTAAAAAAAAAAAAGAACTATGTGCCAGGCACCGTTCTAGGTTCTTGGCCACACAGACGAACATCTGCATTCTCATCAAGTTTACATTTAAGTGGAGGAAACAGACATAAGTTAATTTCTGAACAAATCCCTGGTGAGGATGTAAGTAGGGGGGTTGCTTTGACGAAGCAGGCTCGCTCCTGGAACTGGGGCTAGGAGTCACTTCCCTTGAGGCTCAGGGCTATCTGAGGGATGGGGGCCACTCTGGACAATACGGGCATTCTGTCAGAAGAGAAGCAAAGAATAGATGCCAACGACACTGTGTCCATTTGGGGTAGGGTTGGGGGAATAATTCACTCCTAGGCCACAGCTGCCTCTGGTAACGTCTTCTTTCACTCCTGTCAGGCTATCTCTGGGACAGTATGTTCCAGAGAACCTCATCTGAGTATAAGTCATAAGGTGATGGTAGAGGCTTGAATGAATGGCTTCCATGGCATGCATGACACGAGAGCCTGTTTTTTCATATTTGTTCACGGTCAGGATTGTTCAACCTTGTCATTAAAACTTTCTGGGGCACCTGGGAGGCTCAGTGTGTTAAAGCCTCTGCTTTCAGCTCAGGTCGTGATCCCAGGGTCCTGGGATTGGGCCCCGCATTGGGCTCTCTGCTCAGCAGGGAGCCTGCTTCCACCTCTCTCTCTGCCTGCCTCTGCCTACTTGTGATCTCTGTCTGTCAAATAAATAAATAAAATCTTAAAAAAAAACCCAAAAACCTTTCTTTGGGGGCACCTGGGTGCCTCAGTCATTAAGCATCTGCCTTTGGCTCAGGTCACGATCCCAGAGTCCTGGGATCGAGCCCTGCATCGGGTTCCCTGCTTGGTGGGAAGCCTGCTTCTCCCTCTCCCACTCCCCCTGCTTGTGTTACCTCTCTCACTGTGTCTCTCTCTGTCAAATAAATAAAATCTTTAAAAAAATAAAATAAAATAAGTAAAATTTTCTTTGACCATTGCTGCTCCCTAATTTTTGCATCAATAGTATTTTTAGTGACCATAATATCAAATCTGTAGAAAAATATACCCACAGAAACTGCTACCATTCACATATTGAAATAAAAATGGATCTACAAACATGAAAATGATAATATAGTCTGTTCCACAGATGTAGTTCCTAGAAGCAAAGCACCCAGGGATGCTAATCTCTATGAGAGATCTCTTTAGGATTAGGCCCCCACCTGGAAAGCCCTAAATACCTTCCCTCCCGGGTCCATAATTATGGTCTAAGAAAGTCTCAATCCTACCAAAAGCACATCAAAGGAAATTTCTTTAATTCGTTTTTTTTCCTTATGAGAGGATGGCGTCACTAGTCTATGGATGAGAATAGTAAGTAGGCATTGTGATGAAGTTGATTATGAAGTTGGTTGGAGAAAGCGGCAACTGGATCAGAAAACACTGAATGAATCCCGCTGTGTGCTTTTTCCTAGTAATGCCTGGGTCAGCGCTGCCCATCCTGCTTTCTACAATACCGCACAAGTGTTCCAGTGAGGCAGAACCCTGCTCAATGCAAGTGTTTTGCCCTTTTGACCTGAACGATGTCACCCTCAATCAACCCCCTTTTATTCCATTCCATCACCTGGGGTAAGTTTCCTGTTCTCAGTATCGAAGAGGATGTCTTCCTCTCTTTTTCTTTTCCCTTTCTTCCTTTCCTTTTACTTCTTATTATGAAATGTTCAAATATATTTTAAAAAGCAGAGAGAATAGTGAGATGAACCCAACTTAATCATCATCCAGTTTTTCTACATAAAACATATATAGTAAAATGAATAAGCTTTAAGGGTACAATGTGTTTTGACAAATGTACGTATCTGTGTAACTGTCACTCCCAACCAACATATTGAACATTTCTATCACCCCAGAAAGTTCCTTTGCCATCTCCCAGTTTTAGTAGTTATCAACACATGACCATTTTTTTTGTCATCTGTACCCCGACCCCACAACTCCCAGGATAACTTTGAAGCAAATCCAGACATCAGATTATTTTATCTGTAAATATTTCCTTATGTTTCTCTGAAAGATAGCCAAAATATTACTATCACTCTTAAATGAACAATAATTTCTTAACATTATCAAATATCTAGTCTGTGTCCACATCTCCCCAATTCTAATAGATTTAGAATTGGTTTCTTCACCTTTGATCTATCCCATTGATTTTTAAAAGAACACCCTGGATGAATATTTCCAATCCATCACCTTGACTATCTACCGAGTACTCCTTAGTCTAGTAGAACCTAGATTCAATATATAACTTCCAGTTTCAGCTTCCAATTTTCCTCTTCACGCAGCTTATCCTTCAGCAAATGTATACTGGTTTTTGTATGAATAAACCTGGCTTCCGTGACTCTGGAGAATTTGATTATGTGTCTCTTCTGTTCACCCTGCATGCAAATGGTCATTAAATAAATCTTTGTTGCACACCTACTCAGCATCAGGGACTACTTGGTAGCCAGAGAATCCAGGTAAACAAGATAAGCACGGATCCCTCCCTCACAGGGAGATTATGGGCATCCTGCCCTCTCTACCTGCTGGAGTCCTGTGTGCTTAAAGGTGAAGTCCTAACGTCCTCTTCTCTGTGAAGTCTGCCCTGATTCCTTCAGGCAGAATTATTCTCTCACTTCTCTAAAAGTCCTGCTTTGCTTCATTTGAACTGCTCCTTGAGTTTATATCACATGAGGAATCTGAATAAAAGACCTGTAGACATCATTACATCATCTTTGTAAGACCTTCAATGTCTAATGGGAACATAATGAATGAGTAAATGAATACATTAAGAACAGTTACAAAACACACAACCCCCCCCCCAAAAAAAAACCCCACACAAACCCCAACTCTCAGCCTTCCCTCTTAGCGCAGCTGACAACGTGTCAGTCTCATCATGTAAAGGTCCTGAGTTCAATCCTCAGGGAGGACAGCTCTCTCTTAACCTCTGTTAGCAGTTGGTCTGGCCTAATATTATGTTGGCAAAGAGAAAGAGTATAACCGGGGGCCCCTGGGTGGCCCAGTGGGTTAAGCGTCTACCTTTGGCTCAGGTCAAGATCTCAGGGTTTTAGGATCGAGTCTGGCATTGGGCTCCCTGCTCAGTGGGGAGTCTACTTCTCCCTCTCCCTCTGTTCTCCCCCCATCCCCCTGGAACGTGCTTTCTTTCTCACATGTGCTCTCTCTCAAATAAATAAAATCTTTTCTTTTTTTAAAGACTTTATTTAATTATTTGTCAGAGTGAGTGAGCACAGGCAGACAGAGTGGCAAGAAGAGGCAGAGGGAGAAGCAGGCTCCCTGCTGAGCCAGGAGCCCAATGTGGGACTCGATCCCAGGACGCTGGGACCATGATCTGAGCCTAAGGCAGCGGCTTAACCAACTGAGCCACCCATGTGTCCCTCAAATAAATAAAATCTTAAAAAAAGAAGAAGAAAAAGAAGAAGGAGGAGGAGGAGGAGGAAGTGGAGGAGGAAGGGGAGGAGGAGGAGAAGGAAAGAGTTTACCAGAAGCACTAAGAGGGGAAAAAAGCAACACAAAAAAATCATCCTGTGACTGCTAAACCTCAACCGTTATGAGCAAACGTATATTCCAGACATTCTCAACTCAGTATAAGTGATTACAGTGCTTTGAGGACAGATCGGGTAAAAGTCCATGTATAAAGCAATTGAGAATTGCCCTGGAGATCAAAAGGATATACCTCAAAGTCTTTCCCAACTTTTAGTTATCTTTTTCCATTAGGGTAAGGTTCTGAACTTGGAACACAGAATTAAAAAGCTGATTTTCTGCAATCAGAAGTCCTTAAAAATACTTCTCTATTATGAGCATATGAAAACCTAACAAGATACAAAGGAGAAAATTAGAATCACTCATAATCCACCAGTCTGACCAAAATCGGTCTTTTTTTTTTTTTAAAGATTTTATTTATTTATTTGACAGACAGATCATAAGTAGGCAGAGAGGCAGGCAGAGAGAGAGAGAGAGAGAGAGGAGGAAGCAGGCTCCCCACTGAGCAGAGAGCCCCATGCAGGGCTCCATCCCAGGACCCTGATATCATGACCTGAGCGGAAGGCAGAGGCTTTAACCCACTGAGCCACCCAGGC
>NC_081571.1:9502759-9553173 GCF_022355385.1 Mustela nigripes
GTCTTCTGTGCTGTTCCTGTAAGTTTGCTATTAAAATACATTAAACTTAAAAAAAAATTTTTAAAAAGCGCCTCTGCCTTCAGCTCAGGTCATGATCCCGGGGTCCTGGGATCAAGCCCTGCATCAGGATCTCTGCTCAGCAGAGAGCCTGCTTTCCCCCCAAAACCCCCCACCTGCCTCTGCCTATTTGTGATCTCTGTCTGTCAAATAAATAAATAAAATCTTTTAAAAAAATGGGTCTTAACATTTTGGTGTGTTTCTTTCTGGTCTTTTCCCTCAGCAAGTAGAAAAAGCTTGCTCTGGAGTGCTAGATTTCACATTGGTGCTGGGAAAGGGTAGGCTTATACATGGAGAACATTTTGTATTCCATATTAAAGCAGTGGTGTCTTTGCTCTGACTTTCCTCACTGATGACTCTTTTTTTCCCACCTTTTGTTCTCACCCTTTTCCCACCCTACCCAGAGTTCTGATCCTATGACCCTAACCGGAGTCTTTACTCCAGTCTCTGGTCCTGACATCGTGGCCCCAATCAGGATCTCAGAGCTCCATCACCTTGTATACATTTACTTTTCCACTTTGATTTGAAACCAAGTTCTTGGGCCACCCCAACCTTTACTATGATTTTTTACATATATCTGCATTTTCCTGTGATGTTAAAAAAGCATTTGTAAATTAAAGTTGAATAATTGCATTTTTTTAAAAGATTTTTTTTATTTAATTATTTGACAAGAGAGAGATCACAAGTAGGCAGGGAGGCAGGAAGAGAGGGAAGAGGAAGCAGGCTTCCTGCTGAGAAGAGAGCCCAATGTGGGGCTCAATCCCAGGACCATGACCTGAGCCAAAGGCAGAGGCTTAACCCACTGAGCCACCCAGGTGCCCTGAATAGTTGCATTTTATTCACTTTACTATCTCAACCATTCTCCTGATATTGACCTTACGTCAGTTTCAGTTTGTCAGTATCATGGAGAACTTTGTAATGAACATCTTTGTAAACAACCTTTAAGCATGTATCAGATGACTTTCTTAACTCAGATATGTCAAAGTAAATGTACTGACATAAAATATGGCCCCAAAACAATTGATACATATTGCTAACTTGATTCTAGAAAGTGTGTGACCTTAGCACTCCCCCAGCGAAGCATACTATGCCTTTCTTTTCAATTGTTGCCAACATGGTGCATTATTGTTAAAATAGAGAACAAAAAGGAATTTAGGAATAGAAAAGAGCTTTCAATGTAATCAACAGCATCTGTGAAAAATGTACAGCTAGTGCCATTCTTAACAATGACAGACCAGATGCTTTCCCCCCAAGATCAGGAACAAAGCAGGGATGTCCACTCCCACCACTTTTATTCAACAGCGTATTATTTTTAATATTTATTAATAGGAGATATTTAAATCCACTGTACTCTTTAATTTGCATTTCTTTGCCAGAATAACTTGTTTATTAGCAATTTGCCTTTTCTCTTCTGTGAATTATGTACCTATAGTCTTTGCCCGTTGGTATCCTAGAGCTATTTAAGTTATTTCTATAAGCTGTCTGAATTTTTGTCTTAAATATTTATTGCTACAAATTTTGTTTGCCTTTTTTTGAATGCCATATTTTTGCTACACAGAAGTTTATTTCACTTCATTTTATTTTTTGTGAGAGAAACTATTGAAGTGTCTCTTTTAGAATGTGTTCATGCTTAACCATGTCTTCTTTTTGTTGTTGTTGTTACATAAATCGACACATTTATTATAGGCTAGCCAGGTTTCAACAGTGGAGCTGCTACTGGTCTTCCAAATTCTCCAGTATTTAATTATTATTACTATTTTTTTAAGTCGGCTCCACACCCAACGTGGGGCTTGAACTCACAACCCTGAGATTGAGTCCCACGTCTACTGAGTGAGCCAGGCAGGCATCCCCTCAACTCTTTCAGTCTTCTGCCAGCTGACTTGCTGGTGGTAGCAGGAATGGTGCTGAGTGTCCAGGCACCACGGACTACCATTCCATGTGGGAACCATGGTGCCACAACCCCAAAGCTTGTCCCTTCATCTTGGTTTTGCCACAAAGAGAGCAGGAGTACTTGGCATGCTGGCTTCTTCCGATTTTTGCCACCATTTTCCTGAGGGAGGCATCATATAGAGGCGAAGGGGAATCCCATATTTATCAATGATTTCTACCTTCTTGGTGTGTTTTACCAAGTTGCTGCAAACTGGGTCCCAGCCCAGAGAATAACCTTAAAAAAAAAAAAATAAAAATAAAAACCAGTACCACACGGTACTACAGAACCTGTTTCGCTTCTATATTCAAGGCTAGTTGGCTAGTACACTGCCCTATGATTTCAATAACCAATTTTTCTATGAAAAGTAGTTCTCACATCTTGATCTTGCAACTGGTGTTATCTGTGTCATTATGGTGCATCAACAGGAAAAAGAATGGTTTGGAGAATCCAGTTTTCAATATTGGTTCAAAGTTATGATGTGTAGGATTATCCATGCTCAGTTCTGGGTAATGTTTTCATCCATAAAACTCAATTAAAATGATGAGATTGATATTTGAGAATCATGTATAGCAAAGGAGCATCATCTTTTCTTGTCTGAACCAATAAAATAGAGCTGAAACCTTTTAAAAAAATTATATATAGGTGTGTCTGGCTGGCTCAGTGGGTTAAAGCCTCTCCCTTCGGCTTGGGTCATGGTCCCCGGGTCCTGGGATCCAGCCCCACATCAGGCTCTCTGCTCAGCAGGGAGCCTGCTTCCTCCTCTCTCTCTAGCTGCCTCTCTGCCTACCTGTGATCTCTGTCTGTCAAATAAATAAATAAAATCTTAAAAAAAACTATATATAAACATAAAATTATATGATAGAACTTCACAGGGAAAAATAGTTGAATTTGGATGGAAATTTCACTTCATGAACTGTTCAATATGGAAATAAAGAAGTGTTTTCTCCTGTTCAAGAATAGCTCCAGAGTAAGGAGAACAAGTAAGAAGTTGTGTTCATGTGTCATCAATCGATAGTTTCCTGAGTATACTGAGTATTGAATTTGTCAAAGGTTGTTATTCTAAAAGGGGATAATTATTTAAGTATTTGCCTGTTTGTAAAAGTGACTCTAAAGAATCTTTTATTTTACTTTATTCAGAGCTTAACTCGTATAGAATACCTCCAGGTTAATAACTGCTAAACTACCCCATTTTTACTACATCTCATATTCTCTTGTGTGATGAGTTGGATGTGAGCCAATGAGACAAGATGTACCTCAGAGTAACTATTTTCCAGAATTATTATAAGCATATGATGAATAAGATTTTTATGATAGCTAGATGCTCACCATAAAACAAAGGGAAAGTCCAGATGAAGCAATGTAAAAGAATAGTTCAGATAAAAGTACCAAAAAAAGGGTCCTAGATTACTGAACTTCAAAAAGAATTCATCATTCACAATTTCCAAACACATCAGCGGAAGAAGAAAATTGCTCTCAGCAGCCCAGCTGAAAGATACTCTGAACATGTTAAGGACCCTGGCTGCTTGGCTGACTCTGCTTCCCCCCTGTTCAGTTCAGCGTTTCTAGAATTTGCTTTCTGTACCAGCACAGTACCTGCTTAGAGTGGGAGCTCAGTAAATGGCAGCTATTAGGAACGCCTTTTGGTACGTCCTCTGGGAATGGAATCCACATTGAAAAGGTATACCAAGAAGGTGGGCTCTGGGGTCAGGCTGTCCAGAGGCAAATCCCAGATCTGCTATTTACCCATCGTGTGACCTTGAACATACTTGCCTAACTTCTGAGTTTTGGTTTACTGTCATTGAAAACGAAAATAACCATAGCATCATAGCTTTGTGTCAGGATGAAATGAGACAAAGCATAAAAAATAACTGGCAGAAAGTATTTGGTATACTTGAGCTATTCACACACAGAGGAAAGAAAAGCATAATCTGCTAGGTATTTTCTATCTGTATTAGCCTATGCAAGTAAAACAAAACAAAACAAAACAAAGTATATATAATACATTCTCAAGGCTACTGAATCCGTCAGGGTTAGGTTTAGCTGCATGAAATAAATAAATACCCTTTCCCACATACATACATTCAAACCAGCAGTTTAGGAAAACAGAAATTAATTTCTCTCATGCATAAAATAAACCAGGAGGTAGGCAGCCCAGGGCTGGTCAGTGGGTTCACTGTTATCTGGATCCAAATTCCTTTTCTCGAACTGCTTCTCCCTGTTTAGTGATCTGCTCATGGCTCTGGAAGATAGCTTGACAATGTGATCTTGTCCAAGCAGTGGAAAGGAGAAGAGGGGTAGGTGGATGGCCCTGCCCTGATCCTCTAAAAACATCTGCCAGTAGCTGCATCCAACACTTCCATGAACATTCCATTGGCCAGAACTTGGTCTCAGAGTCCTATCCAGCTACAAGGAAGGCTAAGAAGTATTCTTTACTCTGATTGGTCCTGTGCCCAGCCAAAAATTGGGGGCTGGGGAATAACAAAGGAGAGAATGACTATTGGGAGGAAAATAGGGTTCCCTACCACAGCCTAATAGATAACAAAATGGCTCTGAGAGAGAAACATAATGACAATATTCAAGGGAAATGAAGACAACCCCAAGATTTATGTATTTGCTTACTTAATCTGTTAGGGACACAACTGTCAATGGTTTATTTTATTATGTTTTATGCTGCGGTCCAAAAAATCATAAAAAGGATTATGTTCTCGGTCCCCCTAGAAATGCTCGCCAGAGTGTCCTTCCTATTCTGCTCTCCTTGGCTTAAAAGAGAAGAAAAGCTCTTGGGAGGATTTCAAAGAAAAGGCACCAGAATGACTAACAGCTCAAAACAATATAGGATGGACTTTCAGGAATGGGAATGAGTCAGTCAGAGAAAGGAATGGGGAGAAGGTGACTACATAATGATGTTCTGCTGCAGAAAGGATTCTGACGCAGAGGAAGAGGGGGAGAGGGAGGAGGACAAGGAGGCTGGCCAGCTGTTCCTCTCCACTGAGGACTGAGGAGGGGAACCGGGGGGCAGAAGTGACTTAGGGTGACTCGTGAGGAGAAACGTGCTAGCGGGGGTTGGCTGCGTTGACCTGAAAGTTAAGATCTGGTTTGCATGGGTACCAAAGAATGGTAACTACCCAGTGTCAGTATGTCACGAAACAGACGCTACAAGGAGAGAGGAATGAATTTTCTGTGTTAAGATACCATTGCTTGGGGGCACCTGGGTGGCTCAGTGGGTTAAGCCACTGCCTTCGGCTCAGGTCATGATCTCAGGGTCCTGGGATCGAGTCCCGCATCAGGCTCTCTGCTCAGCAGGGAGCCTGCTTCCTCCTCTCTCTCTCTGCCTTCCTGCCTCTCTGTCTACTGTGATCTCTCTCTCTGTCAAATAAATAAATAAAAAATCTTTAAAAAAAAAAAAAAAGATGCCATTGCTTGCTAGTCAAGATGGTACAGTAAGGAGCATTTCACCCACTGCAAACAGTAAGCAATGCCAAACAAAATATGCGAGGAGTAAAGATAGAAGAGAGACCGCATGGCTTAGAAATCGGGTAATCGCTTAAGCGGGCCAGACACAGAAGAGAAAACACTAAGAGCCTGGGGAGGAGGAAACTGGGCCCCGGGCCCTGGGTCTCAAAACAGGCAGTTGTGGATGAGAATCTGGCTCCTCTCTAGGGTTCCACCTGGGGCTGCAGACCCTGGTCACACTGCTGGCTGAAGCCGGAGGCTGGGACACCAAACCCCCTTCCTCCCCTTTCCCCTTTCTCTTCTCCAAACCCCACTCCCCAGGGGCTGGTGACTTTCCCTTTTGGGTTCTCCTGGTGGTCACACAGTGCATGAAGACACACAGGCACCTACAGGCCTTCCTGCCTCTCTTCCCCTCCCTCTCCTTCCCGTCAAGTCTGCCGCCTTTCTGACATTTTCATCCTCTTCTAGAACTCCGACGAAGTCTTTTGTGCTCTGGATTCATGTTCGTTACAAAAACAAGTAATGTGACTGAATCCACAGAAAAGGAAAAGCACCCTATGTCATTAAACCCGGGTCACGATTAAACAGAAGATTTTTCTGAATTCTAGATATACTCAGAATCATGTCGTGCTTTAGTTAGCTTCCTGTTGGATCATGGCTTTCTTACAGAGTGTTTGTTTTCCGCAACAAAGTTTCTCATCTTCTTGTCTGTGTGTGCGTCTTTTTTTATATGTGGTTGTTGAAATGTCTTCGCTTTATCGTTAAGAACTTGCAGGTTCTTCAGTATTCAGCCTGTGTAATGAAATCTATTTTGTTCTTAAAGTTTTTCATGGAGACTTTTCACTTCCTGCTTTAATTTGAACTGACAACTTTCCAGGCCTGTTGCACAAATGACCCCCTGAGGTTTCTTTTCAATGATTTCCTGAGCTAGTTCCCTTGATTCTCGGCTTCTCCCGTTTCCCTCTTCTTGGATTCCTTCTCTGCTTGAGAGGAGTACATCCTCAATGATTTTTTTTCCCCCAGAAAGGGTGGATGTAGAGGTAACTTTTGTGGGTGCTTACCATTTTTAGTTTATCCTCACCTTACTTGTTTGACCGGATATAGGATTCTTTTTTTTTTTTAATTAATTTATTTATTTTCAGAAAAACAGTATTCATTATTTTTTCACCACACCCAGTGCTCCATGCACGGATATAGGATTCTTGTTGAAATAATTTTTCCTTAAAAATTCCGAGACATTGTTTCACTGTCTTCTAGCAGGCAACATTTCTTCAGATAAATCTGGGGCCGACGTATTCTTCATTTCCACCTGAGATACTTATTTTCTTTCCTTTCTGCAAAACATTAGTATTTTTCTTTCCTCTGAACACATCTAAATGTTGATACAGACCACCCTCTGCCTTCACCAGAATGGGAGGTGGGCAAGAAGTTTTTTTAATCCAAACACTTGGATTTCTTCACTTCTGGAGAATTACATGCTGCTGTTTCCTTAAATACTTGCTCTTCATTCACTAATCTCTCCACCTGGGGCTCTTCACGGAGAGACGTTAGATCCACGTTTCTTTTCTTTTTTTTTTTTTAAAGATTTTATTTATTTATTTGACAGAGAGAGATCACAGGTAAGTAGAGAGGCAGGCAGAGAGAGAGAGAGAGAGAAGCAGGCTCCCCGCCGAGCAGAGAGCCCCATGCGGGACTCGATCCCAGGACCCTGAGATCATGACCTGAGCCGAAGGCAGCAGCCCAACCCACTGAGCCACCCAGGCGCCCCTAGATCCACGTTTCTTAACCTTCCCTCGTTGCTGCTCCATATTCTGGAACCCCCTCTGTCCATCTCTTCCGGGTCTTTTTTTTTTTTTTTTTTAAGATTTTATGTATTTATTTGAGAGAGAGAGAGAGATCACAAGTAGGCAGAGAGACAGGCAGAGAGAGATGTGGGGAAGCAGGCTCCCCGCTGAGCAGAGAGCCCGATGTGGGTTCGGACCCAGGACCCTGGAATCACGACTTGAGCGGAGGCTTAACCCACGGAGACACCTAGGCGCCCTTCCAGGTCACTCTTTGACCCTTTGCTTCATTCAGTTCTTTTATTCAGAGTTTCCATGTTAGTAATCATGCTTTTAATTTTTGAGAGTTTTTCACTTTCTGAGTGTTCTTTTTTCATGACCATCTGTTTCTATTCTTTTCTTCAATAGATAGTATGTCTTTGGAGCTTGGATTAGAAAGTGTTTTCAAGTTCTATTTCTTGCCATTATCTGTCTCCCACTCTCTGAAACGATGTGTTCTGTTTGTGCAAATTGGTCTTTCACAGCATGAATTTCTTCTAAATGCCTCGTGATTTTGATTGACATGGACGATGGATGATGGGATATATTGACTTTTCCGGTCGACTCACCTGAGCTGCCTTTGCAGATAGGCAGGCCTGTTTACCCAAAAGCCTTCTCCTTTACCCCATTCCCATCCTCCACACCCCCATTAGCACAAGAGGCAAGCAGGAGGACTCTGGGTAAATGGGAGTGTCCTTCCCACAGGCAGGATTCTCAATTGCCAGAATAAAGAAGAATTGCCTTGGAGAGTCTGAGAGGGGTGTCTCCTACCTGTGGCTTTTTGTGGGGGCCCTGAGTCTCTCAGCACCTGCTCTGCCTCCATCTACAGCTCCTCCCCCCTCCCTCACCCTCATAGCTTTTACTTTGCTGGAGGAGGGGTGCATAGGGCTGTACCTGGGGCAAATGATGCTGCTCCAGACATTTAATGGAGGGCAGGGACTGAGTGGCTGAGCCATTCTATACATGGTCTTTCTATCCACCACCTCTTTCCTCCCAACCTGCTGTCTCCATGTCTTGGAATTTCTCCAGAATTCTGCCAGGAGAAACAGCCACTACTTCTGTGGTGGCCGAGGGTTACCATTTTATCCTGCTACGATCCCATCTACTTTCTATCCTCTATAAACTTTTCAAAATGTCTTGTCTGTGGATGGTGCTTTCTTATATTCAAGGCTCCCATTGTCATTCCACCGCTTTCCTATATCGTTTCCCATTTTGGTGGGATCTGCTCAGCTCTGGGGTTACAACTGAGAAGAAAAGAGACACTGTCCCTTCTTGCATGGAGTTTATGTTCTTGAGCAGTAAATAAGCAATTAGAGTTAAACAGACAACTCCGGCCTGCACACAGTCAGCATTGCAGTCTGCAGAACATCACACCAGTCCAGATTTGTGGGTAAGAAAAGGCCTGGAGGGGGGAAAGGGTGTCTCAGCTGAGATCTGAAGAAAGAGCAAGTATTATGGCAAAGCCATCAGCATCTATAAATGGCTTCTGCTGGAGATGCTTGTTTGTGCACAGTATCCCCCTAATTCTCTCAGTAATCTGGTGACATAAACATTATCGATACCAGTTTAGAAGTAAGGAAATTGAGGATCCGAGAGGTTAAGTAACTTGCTCGAATCACGCAGCTAGGAAGTGGTAATGCTGGGATTTGAATCAGTTAGAACATCTCTAAAATCTACATGCTTTTCTGCATTAGGTGCCAATTTCTTTTTTTTTGTTGTTTTTTCAACTTTAAAAATTGTGGTAAAACACACATAACGTGAAATTCACTATCTTTTTTTTTTTTTAAAGATTTTATTTATTTATTTGACAGACAGAGAGATCACAAGTGGGCAGAAAGGCAGGCAGAAAGAGGGGGAAGCAGGCTCCCTGCTGAGCAGAGAGCCCGATGGGGGGCTTGATCCCAGTACCCTGAGATCATGACCCCATCCAAAGGCAGAGACTTAACCCACTGAGCCACCCAGGCGCCCCAAAATTCACCATCTTGACCATTCTTAAGTATAACAGCTCATGGGCATTAAGGACAGTCACACAGTGGTCCGGCTACTAACACCATCCACCTGCAGAACTCTTCCCATCTTGCAAAACTGAAACTTTCTACCCTTTTCACAACAACTCCCCACTCCCCCTCCTTCCAGCCCTGGCAACCACTAGTCTAACTTCTGCCTCTATGTGACTGATGGCTCCAGGGACCTCATCTCATCGGAACTGCGCGTTGCATTTGTCTTTTTGTGACTGGCTTATTTCGCTCAGCATAATACCCTCAAGGTTCATCCACAAATGCCAATATCTTTTTCATCCCCTGTACTTCCTGATAATCTCTAAAAGGAAGAATGTGTCCCAGCCTGAGCGGCAATGGGGAGGACCGGGTTTTGATAAAACTTGATATTATTAAGAAAACCACTGAAACTACGATGAATCCGCACAGGACCCCAGACTTTGTCAACCCTCGAATCTTGCAGTGACTAGTGTATACGATCTGTCTCCACTATATGTTAAAAAGTCAGAAAGTACACCACGTCCTGGCATTATAACTTTAATCAATGTGATCCAGAGAGCTTCCTGCTCAGTGACCTCTTTAAATTCTATGTCTGAGAAAGAACCCTCCTTTAACATTGAATCATGGTTCATTCATTCATTCATTCATTCATATACAAAGGTACCAGTATGGTGGGCACATACCAATGAACTGTACTGTTCCACATACCAGTATGGGGAGGTGGTTGCCATCTGCATCTGCAGACCCCATCGCCACTTTCTCCTCTCTGCCTCGCATCCTACAGGCTGACCCGCCGGGTTGGCTTTCAGTGGGATTTGGCTCAGGAGGCACTAGCAGGAGACTAGAGAGTGGTTGGCATATTTATTATCCTGGCTTTCTCTCCACAGGGTTGCTGTGGGTTGGCTGTTCCAAAGGCAACACTTTTCTGGCACCTGGTATGCAGCTAATGACCTAGAAAATGCTTTCACTACTCCCCTTCTCGATCAGCAAAAAATAATTAAAAGTGGTAAGCCTTCCCGTGTCAGGGACAGCACTGTATCTTAACTGTCTTGCCTCAGGGCTAAATCAAATTCTGCTGTTGTAATATGATCTGGAGGGACTTGTTTGTCTTGCTATTCTGCAAAACATCACACTGGTCCATTACGTGTATGGCATTATGCTAACTGGATCCAGGGAGCAGGAGGGGACACACATCTTAGGCACACTGGTGAGACACGAGCCTGCCAAGGAGTTGGGAGATAACCCCCCGGAAGTTATATAAACCCCCCAGGGCTGCTATACTGATGGGGTTCATAGGGGTCCAGTGGTCTGGAGCATGCTGGGATACCTCCTCCTACAAGAGAGGCACAGTTCTTGCACCTTACCCTAAATGCTACACAGGAAGTACAACACGTCATGGGTTTCTTTGGATTTTAGATGCAACACAAACCATAGTTTTTTGATATGTTGCTCTGACCTAATTATTGGGTAGCTTACAAGGCTCCCAGTTTTCTTTTTCTTTTTCTTTTTTTTTTTTTAAGATTTCATTTATTTTTGAGAGCGAGAGAGAACATGACAGGGGATGCAGAGGGAGAAGCAGACTCCCTGCTGAGAGGGGAGCCCAATGTGTGACTCGATCCCCAGACCCTGAGATTATGACATGAGCTGAAGGCAGACGCTTAACTGACCAACCCACCCAGAAGCCCAAGGCTCCCAGTTTTGAGAGGGCACAGGTCTTGTGCCCTATAAGGAGATCTTGAAACAGGTCCAGGCTGCATTACAAGCAGTCTGAGCAGCTGACCCAATAGAGAAGGAGAATCTGTGGCCAACAGAGACGCTGTGAGAGCCCTTGTTCACACCCACAAAGAAACAGATAAAGTCAACTGCTGACAATTATTTTCACTTGAAAAGCAGCTCCTGGACTGCTTGAGAGTCCCAAAAGAGCCTGAACATCTAGCCCTGGGTCACAAATGACTATGTGAGTTGAACTATCATGACCTGGTTGTACTCAGGGGGATTCATTGTAAAATGTAAATGATATATGCAAGGCCAATCTCTGGCAGATCTGGAAACCACAGACTTCAGGATCGGGTGCTTTAGGCTGCCATGGTGCCTCTTCCCACCGCCTCAGTGCCCCTCTCTCAACACACACTGATGGCTTTAAAGGGGAGTTCCCTGTAGCCACTTACGGAGGAAAAAGTGGAAGTCAAATTTATTAATGGATGTACGTGGTATGATGGACCCAGACAGAAGGGATAAGCCACCCAACTATAGCCCCACTCAGGGATGGCTTCTAGAGAAGAGTGAAGGTAATCCTCCCCAGTGGGCAAAGCCTCAGCTATTACATCTGGTTAACTTTGTATGGAAGGGAAAGTGGTCTGAAGACTAACCGTCTGATTCCTAGCCAGAGGCTAACAGGTGCACCAGGTTGTTAGGGACTTGGAGAAAACTGCATGTTTGGTGATATGGCTGAGGCACCGGTATGTGGATGGGCTTCTGGAATGTGCATGGAGCGTAAAGATATGTATCTCCCACGTAAATACCCACCAGAGCATCTACTGGGAAGGAGGTGCTCAGTAATTGTATGAGTCATCTCAGGCCACCATAATAAAATTCCACAGACTGGGTGGCTTAAGCAACAGACATTTCCTTTTTCACTGTTGTGAAAGTTTTACGTCCAAGATCAAATTGTTGTCATGGTCGGTTGCTGGTGAGACCTCTCTTCCTGTAGAAGGCTGCCTTCTTTCTGTGTTCTCACATGTGAGTAGAAAGAGCTCTTTGATGTCTTTTGCTTTTTGATATTTCTTTGTTTCTTCATTTATTTCTATATTTCTGTATTTCTTTATAACCTCCCCCCCTGAGTTATTAAGACATAATTGACATAGAATCTTCCTCTTCTTAAAAGGACAATAGTCCTACTCGTCCAGGGCCCCACTCTTATGACTTCATTTAACCTTATTTCCTCCTTACGACTGAGGGTTAGGGTTTCAACACATGAAAAAATTGTATAACATTTGGGGAAATGTGATCAGTAACTGGATACTGATGGTATTAAGGAGCTGTTGTTCATTTTTTAAAGTGTCATAATGGTATTTAGGTTATGTCCTTTAGAGATGCACACCGAAATATTTATTGATGAATGAGCTTATTATGACTGGATTTGCTTCAGAACAATTTAGAAGAGGAGGAAGTGGGTGCTGGCATGGATGAAATGAGATTAGCCATGAGTTGGTAATTACTGACGGTGGGTCATTAGTACATGAAGGTTCATTATACTAGACAATTTTATATATGTCTGAAGTTTACTGTAATAAAAATTTTTTTTCTTGGGGCGCCTGGGTGGCTCAGTGGTTTAAGCCTCTGCCTTCAGCTCAGGTCATGATCTCAGGGTCCTGGGATGGAGCCCCACATCAGGCTCTCTGCTCAGCAGGGAGCCTGCTTCCCCCTCTCTCTCTGCCTGCCTCTCTGGCTACTTGTGATCTCTCTCTATCAAATAAATAAATAAAAATCTTAAAAAAAATTTTTTTTCTTAATCTTCAGCAATCGGTGTAAAAATATAAAGCATTGACACTTAAAGTGGAGTTCAAAGGAAAGTCATCCTGGGATGGGGTGAGAATGTTGGAGCCGCTGGACAAGAGGATGCTACTTGGCACTTTCTCTCAAAGTTAGTTTGTAGATACTGACTTTTCCCATGGGGAGGTGGAATGCAGATTCTTTCTTTATTTTTTAAAGTGAGACATAGGGGTGCCTTGGTGGCTCAGTCAGTTAAGCGCCCAACTCTTGATTTCGGCTCAGTTCATGATCCAAGACAGTGAGGCTGAGCCCTGTATTGGGCTCCGCACTCAGCATGGGGTCTAATTGAGATTCTCTCCCTCAGCCCTTTCCCCTCCCCCGCAAATACATAAATAAAATCTTTTTTAAAAAGATAAATTGTGATATAATGGACATGTAACATTGTATTAGTCTTGGGTTTACAACATAAGGATTTAATATAGGTATATACTGTAAAATGATTGCCACAAGAAATCTAGCTAACGCTATCACCACATGTAGTTATATTTTTTTTCCTTGTGATAAAAGCTTTTAAGATTGCCTCTTTAGGAACTTTTTTTTTTTATTTAAAAAAATTTTTTTAAAGATTTTATTTATTTATTCGACAGACAAAGATCACAAGTAGGCAGAGAGGCAGGCAGAGAGAGGAGGAAGCAGGCTCCCCACGGAGCAGAGAGTCCGATGCAGGGCTCGATCCCAGGACCCTGGATCACGACCCAAGCCAAAAGCAGAGGCTTTAATCCACTGAATCTCCCAGGTACCCCTTTAGGAACTTCTAAATACACAATACAGTACTGTTAACTATAGTCACCATGCTGTACATTACATCCCAGGACTTATTTACTTTATAACTGGAAGATTGTAACTTTTGACCCCCTACACCCATTTTCCCCACCCCCGAACTGCTTCCTTTGGCAACCACCACTCTCTTCTCAGTGAGTTTTGTTTTGCTTTTATTTCTTTAGATTCTAGGTATACGTGAGGCCATATACTATTTATCATTCTATCTTTGGCTCATTTCTTTTTTTTTGAAGATTTTATTTATTTATTTGACAGAGATCACAGAGAAGCAGGCAGAGAAGAGAAGAGGAAGCAGGCTCCCTGCTGAGCAGAGAGCCCGATGCGGGACTCGATCCCAGGACTCTGGGATCATGACCTGAGCCGAAGGCAGAGGCTTTAACCCACTGAGCCACCCAGGCACCCCGGCTTATTTCATTTAGCATAATGCCCTCAAGATCCATCCATGTTGTCACAAATGGCAGGATTTTCTTGTGTTTTGACTGAATTTTATATATTTTTTCTCTTTATCCATTCAGCCATAATGGATAAAGAGAAAAAATTCAACAACCACTTAGGTTGTTTCCATATCTTGACTATTGTAAATAATGTTACAATGATCATAGGGGTGCACATATATTTCAACTTAGTGTTTCATTTCCTTCAAATAAATACCCAAAAGTGAAATTGCTGTGTCATATGGTAGTTTTTTTTTTTTTTTTTGAGGAACCTTCATACTGTTTTCCACAGTGGCTGCTATGGTTCTCCTTTCTCCACATCCTTGTCAATACTTACTATTTCTTGTCTTTTTGATACAGTCATTCTAAGTGGTGTAAGGTGATATTTCATTGCAGTTTTGATTGCATTTCTCTGATGAATGATGTTGAGCTCTTTCATGTACCTTTTTATTCAATTATTTCTTTATGATCAGATTTACCAGGTCTAGTATTTGGTACTAAATACCAAAATGGTAATTTGAGCTGCTTCCGGATTAAAGTGGGAACAAGAATCTTAAAAAGAAAGACCTTTCCCCCAATCTTCCTGATCGAAGATATGGAAAAATGGCATGCAGGAAGGAAAGCAATTCTGACTACCCAGAACTTCTTAAGCTATGTTACGCATCACCTGGGGACTTGGTCAAACAGGTCTGGGTCAAGGCCCAGATTCTAAATTCTAACCACATTCCAGGTGATGTTGTCTTTGGACCCCACTTGGAGCACAGGCCATGGCTCTGTGGTGCACAGAGCTGTTACAGTTTAGAATTACCTGGGGGCTTTTAAGAAGGGCTAATGGCTAAGTACTTCTAGAGATTCTGATTCAATTTAACTAGAGCTTGGGTATTATTTTTTTAAAGTCTCCCATATATTCTTAACAATTCCTTAGAGGAATATTTTTAGGACCAAGTGACATAGTCTATTATTTCCAATGCACTGATGATGCATTTTGAATGAAGCATTCATTCAGTCATCCATTCATTTATTCAATTTCCAGCTCTAATGACTATTAATGTTCTATTTTAGAGAAATTATGTCTATGAATTCTTCACGTTTCTAGCATCTTCTAGAAATATGTACATTCTTTATACTGGATTTTCAGTGGGTTACCTACTACATAATGAAGTTAAACTCTGAATAGCATTCTTCCCACAAATTTCACACTAAGCTGCTGCTTTTGGAAGTAGACAATAGCACAGGAGAACAAAATTAAATAGTCTAGACAAGGAAAAAGAAACATCTATTTTCAGTTTATATTTTATTGGAGGTGACTTGCCAGTCGGATGATATTTAAAATTATCCAGAATAAAAAAAGAATGGGTAGTTGTATGAACATCTTCTTTGTTCATTCTCAAGAACTTCCCTGAGTTATTATGCAGAAGGAACCTTCTAGGTGACTTCAGCAGTCTGCATCTATCCAATGTTTTCAGAAAGGAAGGTAGAAATATGATATTTTATTCTTGCCATGGATGTCCTTACGGAGTCTCCCTATGCACACATGCAAAAGTCATGTGTACTGGTGGAATTGCTGGATTATAGTGTATGTGAGTGTTCAACTACTAATATATTACCAAATTGTGTCCAAAGTGGGTGGGTATATTTATCGCCCCATCAGCAGTGTATAAGAGTTTCTATTCATTTTTGAGATTTGTGATTATACAATTCTTAACTTTAGCTCCTTTAGTGGGTTTTATGTGCTATATCATTACAGAATGGATTTGTATTTCCTTCGTTACTAAAGAAGTTGAGTAATTTTTCATGTTTATTCACGTTTTGTATTTCTTCTCCCTGTGAAATCTCTGTTTGGACAGTTCCTGCATTGGTTGTCTTTTTCTGTTTGTTTTATAGGATTAATCTGAATACTACCATCTTCCTCCGCTACAGGCATTGCAAATATCTTCTCCCAGTTCGTAATTTGTTTTTGCCCTTCCTTTTTGGTGTCTCCTGATGAACAGAAGTTCTCAATTTTTTTTTTTTAAGATTTTATTTATCTATTTGACAGAGAGATCACAAGTAGGCAGAGAGGCAGGCAGAGAGAGAGGAAGAAGCAGGCTCCCCGCTGAGCAGAGAGCCCGATGTGGGGCTCGATCACAGGACCCTGGGATCACGACCCGAGCCGAAGGCAGCGGATTTAACCCACTGAGCCACCCAGGCGCCCCAGAAGTTCTCAATTTTAATAAGGTCAGAGGTGTCTATCTTTCTGATTAGAACTTCTTATGTCTTAACTATTTTTACTTACACAAAGATTTAAAAAAGATAGTCTTCTACTTCTAGAAGATTTTATACATTTAAATGTTTAATTCTTCTGGAATTCAGTGTCAAATGCCCACTCATAAGGACTATTCACATGTGGAAAAGATAGCCACAAATGTCTCCCAGGAAAACTTGCCTGGTGTCTGCTCTATGGCTTATGAAATCCCACTCTTACACATATTTTGAGTCTCACTTCCTTGCAAGTCAAGAGCCGTGACCAACATGGGTACCCTTACTATCATAGTTACTTCAGCTTGACCTGGTAGAGTGAAGGAGTTTCCCAGTTCTCAATCCCAACAGATCTGATGAGGGCAATAAAATACTTCTGAACATAAACCCTAAGCACTGAACAAAAAATGTCCTCAAAAAGTGTACTTTGAGGCCTCTATGTTATAAGACTATAGTTTTGATAACCATTAAAAGGACTTTCTATGAAAACAACAACTCTAGTAACTCCTATGTAATTGCACCAAATAACACAAAACAACCAATTAATGATACTGAATTTAAAAACAACAACTACAAGCCAACTCTTCCGTCAAATCTACATCTTAATGGCAGGAACTTGACCAAAGGAGGGATGCAAGAAGCCAACACTGACACATTATGCTATTGCCAACAGAACTGAGCATTTCACAGACAGCAATTGGGAAAAAAGTAAAGTACTTTGCCTTCTAAAATAAAAATAACAAGGCCACCCTAACTGGCTTGGACCACCAAGCAATTAAAATATTGAATATCCTGTAAACCTGGTTTCCAAACAAAAGCAATTCTACTGGTGATTTTGCTATGTTGATATCTGAGAATATGCCTTGGTCTTTATGACTATAGTCATGTAAGGAAGTTGACCATGGCCAGCATTAACACACTAGTATAAACTTGCAAACCTTGATAACTCTGTTGTTTATGTGATCAAATGTTTACTAGGTCCTCTATTTGGGGAGCCAATCCTTCTGAAGTCTGATTTCTCTGTTTCCTTTGCAAGTACTTTCCCTTTTAAAAATTGTGTCTCTGAGCCCTCCTTGGCATTGTTCAGTCGGATGCTTCATTTGCTTCTTGGTCATCTTTCTTGCCTGGTACTTCAAGCTCTCAGTGTGATGACGTTTTCTTTGTTCACAGCTCACCCACACACCTCATGTTTTGACTGGGAGTATTTTCATTGGCATTTTACACAGATTCATCCTGGATACTGTCCACAAACGAGCTCTTGGCTTCCTCCTAAAGCAGCAATCCATGGATATGTTCTCTCAGAAACATGTAAGAGGAAACAAAACCACACTTATAATGCTTTTTGTTCTGTCTGAACCTAAGCAAAACCTTGCAGTTAGAATTAAGTCAGTCATTAAATTAATGACTTATTTTAGCTATTTTTTTTTTTTAAATCTGAAGGCTTCCTTATCAGTAGGAAAAAAAAAAAACCCAGTATTTTCAACCTCATAAACACCTGTAATAACGAAAGATCTTGGGCCTATATGAGTCAGCAGTTTTCTCTCATTTGCTTTTTATCTTGGACAGAGTTTACTTGTCTTCTTAGGATGGCTGTAGCCAAACTGCAATATCTGTGGCTCCCTTGGGACAGATCTTCACATTCTCACCCTTGCCTGGGGTCCTAGGACATATGGTTGATGCAGATGCCCTAAGGTAGACACATTTTTGAATGTGTACAGATGGAAACCGTCAGGGGCATCACAAAATGAATTGGCTTTTAGGTCAAACCTGGAACATATCCACCTTCTGCAAGTTTAGGTTCATGTGGAGAATGGTGCTGGGTTTAGATAACACAACTTCATATCCTCCTCTGAGGCTCACAACTCGGAATCCAAGCTCTGAAGACATAGGGAATGTTCCTTGACAATGGGCAGACTCCAAGCAAACACTTGTATCCTATTTCTATCCCACCCCAACATCTGACACCCCACATGTCTCAGAGAAAGTGAGACAACTGGTGGTTAGTGGACCCAAAATCATATCCCCATAAAATTTGAGTATATAGCATCAAATGCTTACCACAGGCATGAGCACCCTGGTCTCAGTCACCAGCCTCCCAAGGGCCATGTTGACCTGGATCTTCTGTATCTGAAAAATGTCAAGACACTGAGGACAAATGAATAGCCCATTCTGATTCTTTCTCACCAAATGCTATAGGCAGGTGAAGCATAAGTTGTTTGCAAGGTATCAAGTAGAGGTCTTCAAAAATAGTTAAGTAAAAAGATAGATTCTTTTCTGAGTTTTCTGTTATGCTCACATAGAAGTTTGCCATCGTAAGGTGCCTGTTCAGTGCTGTATTCTGGACTCCAACTCTCTGAAAAGGCTCAAGTGTCCCGCTACCAGGTTTTCCTAGATTTACTTATTCCAGAACTGAAAGCACTTTGAGTGTGAAAAGCCTTTTGTCAGTCTGTATCACCAAGGCATCAAGGCACCTTAAACAGAATCTATACGCATACATTATAGGATAGGGTTCTGAAAAGACTAAAAAGAGTTTTTAGTGTTGTTGCTGTTGTTTGGCTCCAGGCATTAAAAGAAATCTTTGCCTAACCACTAGCTCACTAGTAAGCTAATGGAATAGAAACGTAAGTGGCCACAGAGAACAAAAAATATAATTTAAAAATTAGCTCAGAAAAGGCATTTTAAAAAACAAGCAACAATAGTCACAACAAACAGTAACAGTAACAGTGTATCTCTTAGATTTTATATTACTTGGGAGTTCATTGAGCTTCTTGGGTGAGCGCTTCATGTCTCTCATCACATTTGGGAGTCTTGGCCCTTAGTTCTTCAAATGTTCTTTCTGATCCTTTCTCTTTCTTCTTACCTTCTGGGGATTCTGGGGATTCTGTGTATATTGGTATGTTCGATGGTATTCATATCATGAAGGGGGGAGTGATTTCTAAAGTTGCCACATTATAACGTTCCAAATATCAAGTTTTCAATGAAAGATTATAAAATTACATGCAAAAGAAAGGACCATTCATAGGAAGAAAGAAATTAATAGATCTTAAGGAAGCCCAGATATTGGATTTAACATACAGAATTTAAATGAACTGTCTTAAATATACTCAAATGGCTAAAGAAGCCATTGGGGGGGGGGACTAGGAGGATGATGTCTCATCAAGTGGAAAATATTAACAAAGACACAGAAATTACAAAAAAACCCCAAAATTCTGCAGTTTAAGAGTGCAATCACTGAAACGAAAAACCTACTAGAGAGTTTCAAAAGCAGATCTGAGTAGGCAGAAGAAAGAACCAGTAAATATGAGATTATCCAGCCTGAGGAGCATAAGGAAAAAAGAATGAAAAACATGGACAGAGTCCATGAGACCTGTGGAATACCACTGAACATACCAATATACACAGAATAGGTATCCCCAGAAGCTAAGAAGAAAGAGAAAGGATCAGAAAGAAAATCTGAAGAAATAATGGCCAAGACTCCCAAATTTGATGAGAGACCTGAAGCTCTCACCCAAGAAGCTCAATGAACTCCACGCAACATAAAATCCAAGAGATACACACTAAGACAAATCATAGCCAAGTTATCAAAAGCCCAGGACTAAGAGAGAATCTTGAAAGCAGCAAGAGAGAGACAACTCCTCAGGTACGAGGGATTATCAATAAAATTAACAGCTGATTTCTCATGAGAAAAGATGTCATGTAAATCATAATCAAAAGAAGATTGGGTAGCTATACTAATATCAAATAAAGTAGAATTTTAAAAAAAGTTTATTACAAAAGAAAAACAGACATTATATACTTATAAAAGCATCAAGCCATCAGGAAGATACAACAATTATATCTAATAAAAGATTCCCAATAAAAAAGCCCCAAAATGTACAAGGACCTCCAGATATAAATCCTAATAAAATATCTCCAAAGCATATGAAGCACCTAATAAAAATGCCTAATAAGAGAGCCACAAGACATAGGAAGAAAAAACAGACAAAATTAAATGGAGAAATAGACAGTGCTATAATAATAGTTGGAGATTTCAATATACCATTTTCAATACTGGATAGAACAACTAGACAAAAGATCATCAATGAAATAGAAGACTTGAACAATGCTATAAATCAGCCAGAACAACTGACATATATAGAACACTCCATTCAAAAACAGTAGAATACACATTCTTCTCAAGTGTACATAAAAAATTCTCCAGAATAGACTATATGTTAATCCACAAAAGAAGTCTTAATAAATTTTAAAAGATTAAAATCAAACAAAGTATCTTATCTGATCATAATGGAATAAAACTTAAAATCAATAACAGAAGAAAATCTGGAAATTTTAAAATTACATGAAACATTTGGGTCAAAGAACAAATCACAAGACAAATTAGAAATTACTTTGAGACAAATGAAAATGACAACACAATATACCTCAAATTTATGGAATGAATTAATCAGCACCCAGAGGTGAATGTATAGCTGTGAATGCCTATGTTAAAAAAGAAAAAAAGTTCTCAAATCAATAACCTAATTGCACACTTTAAGAAACTAGATAAATAAAAGCAAATTAAATCTAAAGCTGGAAGGAGAGGGGCACCTGGGTGGCGTTAAAGCCTCTACCTTCGGCTCAGGTCATGATCCCAGGGTCCTGGGATGGAGCCCCGAGTCAGGCTCCCTGCTGAGAGCAGGGAGCCTCTCTCTCTCTCTGCCTGCCTCTCTGCCTGTCAAAAAAAAAAAAAAAAAAAAGCTGGAAGGAGAAAGGAAATAATAATGATTAGAGTGGAGATAAACCAAATAGAAAATAGAAAACAACAGGAAGAATCAAGGAAACCAAAGTCTAGTTCTTTGAAAACAGTTCAACAAAAATGACAAATTTTTAAGCCAGAAGACCTAGAGAAAATGAGAGCAGACTCGGATTACTAAAATCAGAAATGAAAGTGGGGACCTAACTGCTGACACTGCAAGAATAAAAAGGATTAGAAAATACTATGAACAGCTACTCTGGGAAACAGTATGGAGGTTCCTCAAAAAGTTAAAAATAGAGCTACCCTAGGACTCAGCAATTGTACTACTGGGTATTAATCCAAAGGATACCAACATAGTGATTCAAAGGGGCACCTGCACCCCAATGGTTATAGCAGCAATGCCCACAATAGCCAAACTATGGAAATAGCCCAGATGTCCATCAACAGATAAATGGATAAAAAAGATTTGAGATTATATATATATATGTATACACACACACACACACACACACACACACACACACACGATGGAATATTACTCAGCCATCAAAAAGAATGAAACCTTGCCATTTGCAGAAACCTGGAGAGAATTAGAGGGTTTTATGCTAAGTGAAATAAATAACTCAGAAAAAGACAAATACCATATGATTTCAATCATATGTGGAATTTAAGAAACAAAACAAATGAGCATAGGGGAAGGGAAGGAAAAATAAAATAAGATGAAAATTGAGAGAGAGGCAAACCATAAGGGACTCTGAACTCTAGGAAGCAAACTGAAGGTTGCTGGAGGGGAGGTGGGTGGGGGATGGGGTAACTGGGTGATGGGCATTAAGGAGAGCACTCAATGTAATGAGCACTGGATATTATATGCAACTGATGAATCATTAAATTCTGCCTCTGAAACTACTAAAAAAATATTATGAACAATCAGACTCTAGCAAAGTAGAGAACCCAGATGAAACTACCAAAACTGACTCAAGAAGAAATAGAAAATCTTAACAAATCTATAACAAGTGAAGAGATTTGATCGGTATTTAAGAGGTTTCCCAAAAAGAAAAGGCTAGGAATAGATGGCTTGTTTCACTGGTGAATTCTACCAAATATTTAAAAAAGAATTAACATCAATCCTTCCCAAAGTATTCCAAAAAATAGTACAGAACAGAACACTTGCTTATCCTTTTTATCAGGTAGCATTCCCCTAATACCAAAACCACACAGGGATATCACAAAAAAAGGAAACTACAGACCAGTACCCTTTATGAATTAGATTCAAAAACTCAACAAAATACTAGAAAACAGAATCCAAACAGAGTCCTGGCTTTCATTAATCCCAGGATTGCAAAAGTGGTTCAACATTTGAAAATGAATCAATAAAATACAGCACATAAATAGAATAAAGGGGGAAAAAAACTTCATGATTATCTCAATTGACAAACAAAAAGTATTCAACACTATTCAGCATACTTTCATGATAAAAGCACTCATGAAAGTAGAAATAGAAGACAACTTCCTCAACACAGTAAAGGACATTTTAGAAAACCCTCAGCTAACATTATACACAGTGGTGAAAGTCTGAAAAAGATTCCCCCTGTGATCAGGAGCAAGACAAAATTGCTCACTTTCCCCATCTTCTACTAAAAGTCTTAGCCAAAGGAATGCAACAAGGAAAAGAAATAAAGGCATCCAAATAGGAAAGGAGCAAGTAAAACTACTCATAGATGACATCATCTTTATATAGTATCTCATAAAGAATCCACACGAGCTAATGAATGACTTCAGCAGTGTTATAGGATTCCATACCAACATACAAGTTAGATGTATTTCTATGTTCCAGGAATGAACAATCCTAAAAGACAAAGTAAGGAAACAATTTCATTTATAAAACCATCAAAAAGAATGAAATATTTAGAAATAAATTTAATCATGGAGGTTCAAGATTTGCATGCCACAAAACTACAAAACATTCTTGAAAGAAATAAAAGCAGACCTAAATAAATGGAAAGCCATCTTGTGTTCATGGATTGGAAGATTTGACATTGTTAATATGGCAAAAATTCTCAAAGGGATCTACAAATGCAGTATGATCCTTATCAAAATTCCAACTGCCTTTTTCTCCAGAAACTGACAAGTTGATCCTAAAACCTTTAGGAAATTTCAAGGGACTCTACATAGCCAAAATAATCATTAAAAATCAGGTCAAAGTTGAAAGACTCAGATTTTTCTGCTTCAAAACATAATGCAAAGCCACAGTGATCAAAACAGTGTGGTACTGGTTTAAGGATAAACATATACATCAATGGAATAGAACTGAGCATTCAAATAGAAGCCCAAACATCTCTGTCAACTGACTTTTGACATGAATGCCAAGATCATATAGTTGGGAAAAAATCTCTCTTCAACAAATAGTGCTTGAACAATTAGATAGCTATTTGCAAAAAAATGAAATTGGACTCTGACCTTACTTATACCATATGGAAAAATTATCACAAAATTCATTGAAATCCTTAGTATAAGAGCTAAAACTATACAAGTATTAGAAAATATAAAAGCAAATCTTTGTGACCTTGGATTTGGCAATGGTTTCTTAGATACAAAACAAAAAGCACAAGCAATAACAGAAAAAAACAGATATATTGGACCACATCAAAATTAAACTTTTCTGCATCTAAAAATACTATTAAAAAAGTGAAAAGACAGGTGGCGTTTGGTGACACTGACCATGCCCGCAATGTCACCTCCCATGAGGCACTGGCAGGTTGGGTGGAGTAGGCGGCCATGGGGAGCTTTGTGCGGCCTGCACAGACCGGTGGGAAGTTATTTTAGTTTATATGAAAGAGATGTTTCCTCATCTCTAAGATTTACCAGAAATCTTGATTTGAAGACAGTAAATGGATTTTGCACCAAACCACAAGAAAGACCAGAAGCTCCACCCTACACTTAGAGCTGCAGAGTACCATTACACAAACCTACAAGTTGGGAGAGGAAGATCCTGATATCACCAGGTTGCTTCAAAAAGGAAGATGAGATCCCAGCGGCTATCTTGTTCAAGACGGTTGATGCTGCCAAGAACAAGATCTGGGGGAAGATCAGCTATGTAATGACTGCCCTGTGGCAGGACGCATTTTGGTGGTTACTGAGGGCAAGAAGGCTGTCATCAAAGGAAACGAGTCTTTAACAAGACTGAACTTGGAGCAGAAAGCTTGCCTGAAAGAGGAAGCAGCCACAAAGGCCAAGACAGTAGCAGAGATATCCATGTTGGCTGGATTTTGAAAATGCAGGAATAACATTACAGCAGTTAGCAGGATTAAAAAGAATATGGAATGAGGATCCATTTCGGGAAAGGGGATTTGCACACACTTATAATTTCCCTATTTCTGCTCTGGAGATACACATACCTTTCCTTAAAGGGAAAAAAAGAAAGAAAGAAAGTGAAAGGACAACCCATGGATGAAAAGGGAGAAATTATTTTCAAATCATATATATCCAAAGTATGTGAACACTTACCACCCAACAACAAAAAGACTAACAGCCCAAATTAAAAAAAACACAAAGGACTTGAATAGACAGTTCTCCAACTAAGATATATCCATGACCAATTAAGCCATAGGAAGATCTCCACAGCATCAGTCATTAGGGAAATGCAAACAAAAACCACAATGAGAAACCATTTTATATCTTTAGTATGGATATACCAAGAAAAAAATGGCAAATAATTGTTGGCCAGGATATAAAAATACATTGCTGGTGAGAGCATAAAGTGACACAGCTGCTGTGGAAAACAGTTTGGTGGTTCCCCCCAAAATTAAACAAAGAAGTAAGAAAAACCCCAGCAATTACACTCCTCTGTGGAATTCCAAAAGAATTGAAAACAGGAACTTGAACAGATCATCGTATGTCAATGTGAACTGCCGCAATATTTATGAGTCAAAAGGTGGGAGCAGCCCCAATGTCCATCTGCTAATGAACGCATAAACAAAAATGGTATATCCATACAATGGGGTATTATTCAGCCATGAAAAGAACTGAAATTCTTATGTAGGGGGCAGCATGCATAGACCTTAAAAACATCATGCTAAGTGAAATAAGCCAGATCACAAAAGGACAAATATTGTACGATCCTATTTGTACCAGGCACCAGGAATAGTCAGATTTACAGAGAGAGCGAGCAGAATGGTGGCTGGCAGGGCCTGGGGGGAGGGTGGAAATGGGAAGTTTCAATGGGGACCAAGTTTCAGTTTTGCAGGATGACAACATGCTGGGGATGGATGGTGGTGACGATTGCCCAACAATGTAAATGTACTTAATGCCACCGAACTGTGCTCCTACAAATGCTTAAAACGGTAAATTTCATGTTGTGTACATTACACCATCATAAAAAAAATTATACCCTAGAATCTTCTTGAAAAACAGCTTCAAAAATATTTCAAGAATGACAATGCTGAGGACGCCTGGGTGTCTCAGTCATTCAGCATTTGCCTTCGGCTCAGGTCGTGATCCCAGAGTCCTGGGATCAAGCCCCACAATCGCACTGGGCACCCTGCTCAGCAGGAAGCCTGCTTCTCCCTCTTGCACTCCCTCTGCTTGGTGTTCCGTCTCTCATTGTATCTCTGTCAAATAAATAAATAAAATCTTAAAAAAAAAAAAAAAAGAAGAATGGCAATGTTGTTAGACTGAATATATAACTTTTTAGAGTAACAGCTTTTAAAAGTTCAATGTTTATTTAAATGTACAATTCAGGGCACCTGGGTGGGTCAGTGGGTTAAAGCCTCTGCCTTCCGCTCAGGTCATGATCCCAGGGTCCTCGGAGCCTGCTTCCTCCTCTCTCTCTGCCTGCATCTCTGCCTACTTGTGATCTCTCTCTGTCAAAAACACACAAACACACACAAACTTTAAATGTACAATTCAGCTGCATTTAGTGTATTTGGGGTATTGTTCGACCATCACCACTATCTACTTCCAGAGCACAACATCAACCCCAAAGGAAACCCTGTACTAGTTAAGTGGCCCCTGAAAATCCTTTTTATGCTTTCTGTCTCTGGATTTAGCTATTCTGGACATCTCATATGAATGGACTCGTACAATATAGGGCCTTCTGCGTGTGTCTTCTTCATTAAGCATAAAGTTTCTGAAGTTCATTCATGATGGAGCATGGATCAGCACTTTATTTCTTTTTCTTTTTCCTTTTTGTGCGTTAAAGAGGGTGTTTACCTTTTTTATTAACCTTATTGTCAGATACATTATTTTGATAATTTTTAAAATGGTTTCTATGGTCTATAATGGCTCCAACTACTGACTAATCTTTCCCTCACAAGCTGCTTACTTCTTTTTAGAGATCCACTTTGGAATCTGATTCTTTTTTCTTTTTGTTAATGAAAAATTTTCGAACATACAGGACTAGAATAATGACCACCTATATGCATTGTCTCATTTTAATAGTAACATTCTGCCATTGTTTCATCTGTTTTTCACTGAAGTTTTTGAAAGTAAATGAGGCAGAACATTTGGGTGATGTCCCAGTGTGTCCAAAGTTTCTCCTGTTTCCTTACCTTCTCAGGGAAATCTCCTGACCTTCTTTTCTCCATTTACCTCACATAAAATGTCCAACACGAGTCCCTCATTCATCATTGACTCCTAGTCTCTCAGTAATCCCAGAAGAGATTCATATGTGATTGTTCCTAGGATTGTCCCCTTCATTCCACCCAGATTGTTCTCTCAGGAGCTACAGCTGTGGTACAACTTCATGCACACAGCTCTCTGCCTCCCATCACAGATGATGGGTCTAGAAGTCTAGTGGCCTAAGGAGCGATTTCCTACTGATCTTGGACTTAGGGCCCAGAGGGTTGAGGTGGTTTTCCTTTAATTTGTGGTTCTGTATTTCATTTTCAAGACGATGAAATACTCATCCACATCCACACCAAAATAAGAATATGTACCCATTTTACAAATTGTTAAACATACAAACACAATAAAAAACAATTAGCAAGCTGGAAAAATATCGCCATACTGAAAAATTCAACATTTGTTATTTATATAACAAATTCCTAAATATCTACCTAGCCCTAGAAATGTGTAAATCCTTTTGCTAGACCATATATTACTGAGTGAAAATAATTTGTTTACAGTTTTGTAGCTTCTGATAAAATATACTTCTCAAGGGTAGGAACATAATCATGTAAATCAGGTAATAATTCAAAATGTGTTTGAGTACATGTGTCCCAAGAATGTTCTCTTACCTATTCCTAGAGCTTGATGCAGCCTCCTCCAGCAAGTCCTCCCTGATCTCCTAGACAAGGATCATGTGTTACTGATGTTCTCATAGTCTCGGCTGGTCATTCATGGTACAAAAAAAGATTATTGTTAAATAATGTAATGACAGGGACGCCTGGGTGGCTCAGTGGGTTAAGCCGCTGCCTTCGGCTCAGGTCATGATTCCAGGGTCCTGGGATCGAGTCCCGCAATCGGGTTCTCTGCTCGGCAGGGGGCCTGCTTCTCTTCCTCTCTCTCTGCCTGCCTCTCTGCCTACTTGTGATTTCTCTCTGTCAAATAAATAAATAAAATCTTAAAAAAAAAATAATGTAATGACAAGTTTAGTATCTGTTTCCCTGGAGAATACCTCATTTCCCTAAAGACATAGACTTTGTTCCCCTCTCAGGAATGGGTCCCAGTATCAAGCAGGCACATAATTAAAGGCTTGGTAAAAGATTAATGAGTAAATATGTCACACCACAGAGAATTTTATAAAGAACAGACTACACATTTTTTTCTTTTTTTAAAAAAGATTCATTTATTTATTTGACAGACAGAGATCACAAGTAGGCAGAGAGGCAGGCAGAGAGAGAGGGGAAAGCAGGCTCCCTGCTGAACAGAGAGCCTGATGCGGGGCTCGGTCCCAGCACCCTGGGATCATGACCTGAGCCGAAGGCAGAAGCTTTAATCCATTGAGCCACCCAGGTGCCCCAGACTCCACAATTTTTTAAGTTGTCTTACTTCTGGTTTGTATAGAGAGTGAGAATGGAGAACGGGGTGTGCACTATTGAGGAAGGCATGAGCAAATGGAAGTTTCTAGCATTTGAGGCTTGCTTTCTCTCCTGGCTTCCAGTCATATGTCAAGTAGAGAAAAGTTTACTTTTTACTACATACAATCATAGTAATTTCTCATTTTGGTGTCCTGTGTTACAAAATCTTTAACGCTGTATGGTGACAGATGTTAACTAGACTGTTTGTGATCATTTCACAATACATACAAAGACTGTCATTATGTTGTGCACCTGAAACTAACACAATGTTACAAGTCAATTATACCTCAATATTTTTAAAAAAGAATTCAAGCTATGTCTCTCTATAAGCACTCTTTCATGGTATCTCATACGTTTTATAATATTTTATTTTCATTAATTTCAAAGTATTTTCTAATTTCTGTTGTGATTTCTTTTTGACCAATTGGTAACTTTTGGTGTGTTATTTAATTTGATTTCAATTATTTTAAATTTTTTGAACCTTGTTTTATGGCCTAGTATATGGTCTATCCTGGGTAGTGTTCTCTGTGTACTCAAGAAGATGTCTATTTTCCCATTATTGTTTGAATACTCTATAGGTGTCAGGTCTAGTTGACTGATAGTATTAAGTGTTCTAAATGCTTGCTAATTTTGTCTGGTTGTTCTACACACTATTGAGATGGGGTAATGAAGTCTCTATTATTTTTTGAATTGTCTGTATCTCCTTTCAGTTATCTTCTGTTCAATCAAACGCCCCTGACCCAAGGTTGCTTAAATATGTCTGACACACTGTCCACAGGATCTTTGCACTTGCTATTCTTTCTGCTTGACACTCTTCTCTCAGATACATGCATGACTCCCTTCCTCATATTCTTCAGATCTTTGGGAAAATATCCTTCTCAGTGAGGTCTTCTCTAATCATTCTATTTTAAGTTGTAACATCTCATTTCCTCTTTCTTGTTTAATTTTTTTTTTCTTCCATAGCACTTGTCTCCATCTGCCATAATGTATATATAATAACATAATACTATAAATAGGGTACTCCTCATCATCTTTCTCCTATTAGAATGTAAACTTCAAGAGCATAGGGATTTTGTCTGTTTTATTCCCCTGTATCTCCAGCCCTAGATCAATGTTGCCACATAATAGGTGCTCAATGAATGTATACTCCGTGAATGAATGAACAAATGCCCTGAGCATGGCTTGAGGAAACCAGTCAGCTGGGCAGCAGACTAAGTTGGATTATTGTCAATTTCAAGTGGATCCTAGATATCAAATCATTCTATTACAAGACTCTGCAGCTGTAAATGATCATTTCCTTAAAATTCCATTCATGTTATTAAAATTACCCATATTAACACTGATTTAGTTGGGTCAGCTTGTTGCTCCCTCCTATTTCCATCTTTTCCACCTGTCTCCAAATGTTTTTTGAGCCTTTACTACACTGTATGCTAAGCGCTGGATGCCAAGTGGTAAGCCTACAGTGATAAAGTCCTTGCATTTATGAAGCTTACATTATAGTTTTCTGAAATTGTGCAAAAGTCAGCACACCCATCTCTGCAGTATCAGTATTCCCCTAGACCAACTGAAATTAAGTAGAATTATAACAAATGATTTCAACTGAACCTTATCAATTTCATGCACATAAATCAGCTTTCAAATACCCCTGAAACCCAGCTTTAAGCACTACAGATACCTGAAAGCTAGTTTGAATAAGTGGCAATGGAATTGTATCCATAACATTTGAAACTGTGTGCAAATTAGCAGCATTAAACGGATGTCTGACAAAGGTTCTTCACATAATTTTATGTTTCAGCTACAAATCCCAGTGCTAGAACCTTTAAAAGCATTTGTATGTTATTTTGCAAAAATACTTTGATGTCATTGTGGTTCATTATAATGGTTAAAGTTATTGTCAGCCCCCCTCCCCGCCCTGCCTGAAAGCCTCTTTCAATAATTCCTGGCATAAATGAAACCATAGCCAGAGTAATTTTTCTAATGGCTAAAAATGTTTTAGTCTTTTGTCTGCAAGTACGGTAGTTAAAATACTTCAACCGCAGATTCTTATTATTGCATCAGAGAACAGCCAAGTACCTGAGTAATAGCTCAGAAGTTGAGACAGGACACTATGCCAGTCAGCAGAAAATTCTGAACCTCTCATAGGACAGAAGCCTAATTGCTCACCTATTTCATTTGACAACCAGAAAGGTTTCGAGAAAACTTTTGTGGGTTTCTTTTTAAAGTGTTTCAAAGATGAATTTTAACAAGCACAACCAAGTGCTAGTTCCCTACCTGATTTTCCACAAAATTTGACATGTTTGGCTAATAAGCAGTTGCACTGGCAATCTGGGGACATGACAGAGTAATAGTGAAGCAGGATCAGTTTAATTACGGGATAAATTAAAAATTGAAGACCGGCCACTCAAGGCAAGTCAGCAAAACTGTACCATGGCTTGCTCAGAATTCACAAAGTAAAATGGAAATAACCCCATGTGTCCATGTTCCGGAATAACTCTGAAGAAGCAAGATTACTATGGGAACCTGCATATTTTGACCTGAGACCCACCCTAGTAGTGTAATAGTCAAAGTTTGCTATGAATGGAGATGAGTTCCAGAACTTACGGTAACATCCCTGGCTCTCCTCAGGGGGTCAAGGCACACCCAGCAGTTGCTGAAGTAGGGGACTAGGACGTATTCTTAACGTATTCTTAAACGTTTTGGTCTTAGAACCCCTCTACCTCTTAAAAATGAATAGGGGCCAATTGGAAATTTTTGTTTGTAAGAATTTTTGTCTATCGCTATTTACCACATTATAAATTGAGTAATTTCTAAGAATATTCATCAATTTAGGGGTGCCTGGGTGGCTCAGTGGGTTAAAGCCTCTGCCTTCGGCTCAGGTCATGATCTCAGGGTCCTGGGATCGAGCCCTGCATCGGGCTCTCTGCTCAGCGGGGAGCCTGCTTCTTCCTCTCTCTCTCTGCCTGCCTCTCTGCCTACTTGTGATCTTTGTCTGTCAAATAAGGAAATAAAAAATCTTTAAAAAAAGAATATTCATCAATTTATTTAAAAATAGAAGCCTCATACATGATAACATGACATCTTTTTGTGACAAATAACCATATTTTCCACAGTAAACTTTTTTCATTACATTTCTTCTTCACTGCATCACTTGGTGAGAAATGTGGCATTTTGTTACCTTTTGGGGATAATCTTAAGGTCTGCCTCAATCAAAAACAGCTGGACACTCATGTCTGCTTCTGCACTGAATCTACTGTCGTATGTTATTTGTTTGAAGTACATGAAGAAAATCCAGTCTCTCACAGGTATGCTATAAGAGGGAGGAGCATTTTCATAACTTTTTCAGATAATTGCGGCTAATCTTATTAGATACTACACCAACACTCAACAAATGGCAGATTTTTTTAAAAAAGGGTAGTTGCGGTGTGAAATCTGAAATGCTATTGGTGACATTTTCACACCGGCACATTAAAATCTCTTGGTCTTACATTGCAAATGGTCTTTTCCCATTCCTTCCTTTGTAACATTATGTAACGGTCATCTGAAAATATGGCTCACTCAGGCCGATAATCTAAATGTTGACACATTTAATTACATAAAACCAACTTTATTTGTTCCTATCACCAATGATCTAATCAGAAAGGTATCTAAGTTGTAGGAAGCTGTCAGGCTCACAGCGGTGGATACAAGTTTCTAAAATGGTAATCTCTACTCAAAAGCTCAAGTTTTCATTGGCACTATTGTCAGCTGTTTCCCTTGGAGTAGCAAGAGTCTGGCTAAATTCATTGATTAGAAAATGTCAGCCAAACATGCAACTCTGACTGGACATAGTTTATCTGCTGTTCTTGAAAGTACAAATAGTGGCAAAAAGTGGTGGTGAGTTCAGCTTTCAACACAAACAACAAAACAGGTGCTTTCCCTCCAGACAATTGTTTTACTGGTTTTATAGCAAAAGTGTCTTATACATGGTTCCCATTTTATGTCATACAATTTGTTAAAAAGATGTGTACTCAGGGATGGAGATCAATTAAAATTAATGATTTTTACTGCCCTTATCTAGCATATTATTAAGGGAACTGGCTTTTTTTCTTTTTTGACCCTAAGAGTGCATGGTGGTGACAAGTACAATAACGACCAGTGCCACAGCCTTGATTCATAGTAAAGCTTTAGGCTGTTTTTCCCATTATTGCTTTTGCATCATCAGAATAATGTCAATTTAGTATCAAAGGCAAATAATGTCTCAACACTATTCTGAAAATAAATTTTGACCTCACACATCCCCTGCAAACGTCTCAGAGACACCCAGGGGTCCACAGACCAGACTGTGAAAACACTTGGACTATGAGAGGAGAAGCTATAGAGGAGAGCAAGGGAGATGAGATGCTTTATACGTACCAGTGTCAGTGCTGTACAAAATGGAAAAGACGTTCTACATTCTTTATCTTGTGGGAATTATAAATATAAGCTCCTCCCAAATGATGACCTGTGCTTTCCCTTTAAGGACAAAGAAACAGACTTTAGGAAGAGACCGAATAAAGAATCTGGTCTGACTCCAAAACTCTTATTTCCTGCCCACCTCCACCCCAGTGGAAAAAGATATCTTCCTTCTAGCTTTGATTTAGGGACCCTCTTGCAATGTGCCCACCCCTCCCCCATAATAAGCCACATCCCCACACTATCTTCTAGCCCGTGTCCATGTCTGGGCCAGCCCTGGAATCTGCCAGTGAACTACTTCTCTTACTACCAGTTTTTTAAGCCAGAGGTAACAAGGACATGGCATAGGAGGTCTTTTTCTTCAGTGATCCCCCATTGGACATTAATAATCTTTGCTGTTCAGTAAGCCTGAAACTGGCCTCAGAAACATCTTAACTCAGGTCCAGGTAGCCATAATCAATCAATAAATCAATCAAAGCTAACAAAAGACATGAAATTTATTTGTCAGCCCTCATCTCTAAATCATTATGAAGCATGTGTGCGGGAACAGAGCATGAACCTCCTCATTTGTTACAAAAGCAAAATATAAGTTTGCCGTGAAGAGATGTGGACAGCTCCAAGGGATGGAGTAATCATTCAGAGTAAGGATTTGTTGACCCCAACTGATCAGTCTCCCTGAATTTACTACAAGTTCAACAGTCCACCAGATGTTTTTTACCTACCACAAAATTCTACATTGTATCTGTTTTCACTTTTCCAAATTGTGTTTTACAGTCTTAACATAATTGGGCTTCCATAAATCACTGCAATGGCTTTGCCAACCCGCATTGCAACACTTTCCTGTCTGCACACTTGATATTTGACTAGGTTCTTCCACAGGCTGCACTGGCCTTAACATCTAAGAGTATTGAAGATATTTTAGAAGCTGGAGGAAAAAGCAGGATTTGGGAACAGAAAAATCTGGATGCAGACAATGAGGCCATTGTTTAGGGAGCTAAGATTCTATGTGAACATCCACTCACATGGTCACAAGTCTGTTTATGCTTCACTATTTTCAGGTAGAAAATCAAGCCATGAAAGAGTGCAATCTTTCCCTCTTTGATTAAAAAAATGGATTTTATCTTGTTCATTACCCCGCCCCTGGCTTCTGAGGATCTCAAATGAAAATTTTTATGGAAAAAAGATTATTTTATGTAATTATTCTTCACTATGTTTTTCAATTATTCATAGCATTTCAGTCCCCATTACTTATCATTACAATGACATTTCCCTGGAGACAAGAATTCTCATTATAGACTTTCTACACTAGAAATTCCTAATCAGTTCTCATTTGAAATTGTTCTCCTACCAGTCTACCAAGACAAATGGCACCTCGAAAGGAGCTGATTGATACTCCTATGGAGTTCCCCACCACAGCCTCACACAGAGAGGATGGATCCAGGTTTCCTTCTAGTTTAGAAAATCTGTCCTGCTGGAGCTAAACTGCCAATGTCCTCTGAAAACCAAAATAAAACAAAACATATACCTTATTAAAATCCCTCCCTTCACAGGAGGAAACACGAAAATAGAAATAGAGATGTGACTTTAGTTTAATAACCAAAAGTTATGGGTTTTGTTTAGTATTTTATTCAAGCCTGCTACAAAAGTATTAATTTCCCTCATTTTAATAAGTCACATTCCTATTCATTTGTTGACCTTATTTTCTAAAGCTATTGGATGACTTTCATTTTTCTGAGTTTTTAAAATTGTCATTCACCTCTGTGCTCTAATGAAGTTAAAATACCCTCTGCCTAAAATATTTTCGCCTAAAATACTCTTACTACTTGCTCTATGGCCAAAGAGTTACTCTTTCATCAAGTTCAACCTCTCAGGGAAACTTCTTTTCTGTCCAGGGGTTCGCCTCTCATCCATTCCCTTCCTCTAAGGTAGGTGCATGGCATCACCCGTGGAATGGTCATCCTCTTCATGTTCAGTGTCCTCTATTAAACCATTTAGAATATTGGAATGCACTCACTTCTGTCTTCCACCAAACTCTTTGTGGAGTCCTTGAGGGTGAGGGTCATGTTTTATTCATATTTATAGTCTCATCACTCAGGGCAGTAACCTGATGTAATCTAGACGCTAATAAATATTGAATGAATTTTGAGTTTTCCTTCTTACCACATTTAATTTACTTCACAATTTTTCTTTTTAAGTTTCAATGCTTTTCTTATTCTTTTTACACTAATGATCTCAAAGTAGAGATAAACTGACTATTAGAGTGTCAGGGAACCATTCTGTTTTCAGACGTGTATAAGAGATAGGTACACAAACCGATTTTAAAAGCCTGTAGTAAAATGCCTTACTCTCTTTAGAGGAAAATGGTACTATAATGGGGGGTTCACTTTGAAAATCCATTTGGTAATTTTTTATGAAGCTAGACACACACCTACCTTATGGTTAAGCAATGTAAAATCTGGATATTTTCCCAACAGATTATAACATATTCACAAAATGTTTACGACAGTTTCATTCATAGTATCAAAAAATTGCAAACAACCCAATTTCCATGAAGAGAAGAATGTATACATAATTTGTAGTATATTCACATAGTGGAATACTACTTAGCATTAAAAAGGAATTGAACTATTGGTACCTATGACATGATGGAATCTTAAAAACAGGCTAAACAAAAAGAGCCATACAAACAAGAGTACACACTGTATGGTACCATTTATATGAAACTTAAGAATAGGCAAAATAAATCCACAATTATAGAAATCAAAATAATGGGCGGTTCTGGTGAGGAAGAGGACCCGTTGAAAAGGTTGGAAAGGAGAATCAGGGAATTTTCCATAGGGATGACAATGCTCTATACCTTTGTTGGAAATACTGGTTACAAAATTATAAAAGTTAGTCAAAAATTATCCACTTGGGGATGTCAGGGTGGCTCAGTTGGTTAAGAGTCTGCTTTTGGTTTAGGTCATCATGATCCCAGGGTCCTGGGATGGAGTCCTGCATCAGACTCCTTGCCCAGCCAGGAGGCTGCTTCTTCCTCTGCCTGCTGCTTCTCCTGCTTGTGTGCTTTCTCTCTCTCTGACAAATAAATAAAATTTTTAGAAAAAAATGTTTAGGGGAGCCTGGGTGGCTCGGTGGGTTAAAAACTCTGCCTTCAGCTTGGGTCGTGATCCTGAGGTCCTGGGATTGAGTCCCACATAGGGCTCTCTGCTCGGCAGGGAGCCTGCTTCTCTCTCTCTGCCTGCCTCTCTACCTACTTGTGATCTGTCTCTCTGTAAAATAAATAAATAAAATCTTTAAAAAAAAAGAAAGAAAGAAATGTTGTGGTTAGGATCTGTACATTTTAGTGTGTATAATTAAAATATGTCTCATGTATACATACATACACTTCTATGTATATGTATGTATATACACATGTCCATGTATATGCATGTATACACACATATATACATATCATACTAGGCTTCAAATGTTTACTTATATTCACTTAAGTCAAGAACAATGTACAAAAAAAACAATGTACAAAGTCTAAAATGATGGGTCACAGCAAGGACACATTTAATTCTGGATTTGTTTTACTATTATTTTTATTTTCTTAATTATGATTTTCTTAGGCTAAAAGTAATATGATTTTAGTTACACTTAGTCTGGACCAACTGATGAGTGGGTAAATAAAGGAATATGCTAAAAAACAGAACTACTGACTTAGAATTGAATTTTTCCTAGGACAAAGTTAAAAAAAATTTAAGTTACCTAAAATAGAAGTAATTGCAAATATTTTGGTCACATTTGGATTTGCTTTATAACCTAAGTATCTTTCTAAATTCCTAACCATGTAGATATATAAAGCAATGTAGGATGTTAATGTTTAGGAAACAAAACGATGAGAAAGAATGAGCCATCTGAAAGGCAAGGGAAGAGGAGGCACAAAGCCCTTGAGGTTAGAAAGACCTGGCCAGGGTCAGGAAACTACACAGAAGGCAGTGGCAACTACAGTGAATTGGGGCAGGAACCAAGTGAACCTGAGAAGATAACCAAGAACTGGTTTATGCAGGACCTTGTAAACCAAGGTAATGAACTTGGACTTTACTGTTAAGAGAAAGTCTCTGGAAGACTTTAAGCAAAGTCATGACACAATCAGGTTTACATTTCTTTTTTTTTTTTAATTTAATTTTATTTTTTCAGTGTTCCAAGATTCATTGTTTATGCACCACTCCCAATGCTCCATGCAATATGTGCCCTCCATAATACCCACCACAGGCTCACCTATACCCCCCCAAACCCTCAGTTTGTTTCTCAGAGTCCACAGTCTTTCATGGTTTGTCTCTCCCTCTGATTTCCCCCAATTCACTTTTCCTTTCCTTCTCCTAATGTCCTCCACATTATTCCTTATGTTTTGGCTACTATGTAGAAAATGCACAGAGCAGAAGGAAGAGAGAAAAAGGCGACCTTAATGGGTCCATTGCTAGTTCGAGCAAGATTCTAGTGGTGCTGGCAGAGATGGAAAGAGGCAGGCCATCTGTAAATACAATTTGCAGGTGGAACTGGGACAAAATTTGCTGATGGACTGGATATGGTGGGGGAAGGAAAACTTAAAAATGAAACCAAGGGGGTATTTGGGTGGCTCAGTGTGTTAAGCCGCTGCCTTCGGCTCAGGTCATGATCTCAGGGTCCTGGGATCAAGGCCCGCATCGGGCTCTCTGCTCAGCGGGGAGCCTGCTTCCTCCTCTCTCTCTCTCTGCCTGCCTCTCTGTCTACTTGTGATCTCTGTCAAATAAATAAATAAAATCTTAAAAAAAAAAAAAAAAGAAACCAAGGATTCTGGTTTATGTTATTTACTGACATGGGAAACACTGGACTGAAAACCGGTATGGGAGTGGAAATCATAAGTTTTATTGGGGACACTAACTTTGAGATATTGAAGGGTATCCAAGAATAGTTGTTACTCTGAATAGTTTTGAGAAAAGTCCTGAATTTAAAAAATACATCTGGTAGTAAGCAGGATAAACACAACATTTAAAATTATAGGTATACATAGAATTCCCCAAGAAGAGAATGGAGAAACAGAAGAGCAGGGGAACTAGTTCCAAGTCCTGAGGTAGCCCATTATTTAGAAGACAAGAAGAGTAAAGAAAACCAGCAAAATAGGCTGTGAAGTGGTTAGAAAGGATAGTGTTTCAAGGAGGGAATGGCCAAAGGCTCTGAGAGGTGAAGAAAAACATGAAGAGAGAATACCTTCTGGTTTAGGTAACGTGGAAGCAGCTTTAGTGGCACAACCAGGGCAGAAATCAGATTAAAGTGAAAACACAACAGGAGATAAGAAATAGTAATGTTCATGTATTAGATTAGCCATACGACCTTGCTGAAATCGGACAGTTTTTGTTGTACAGAAACAGCCATTTTAAATGATTCTTTTTTTTAAAAGGTTGGTGGAAGAAAATATGGAGCAGTGTAGAAGGAAAGATGAGGTCAAGTAGAGCCAGGAAGGTGGAAGGAGAGAGTTGTGGGTGTTGGGTGGAAAGGTCAAAACATGTTCATACAGGGATAAAAGTGAAGCAATTATCAGCTGATAAAAAGGTGAAGAAAAGGAATGGAAGATTTGGCTATTGAAGAAAAAAATGTGAGATAAACTTTACCGAGAGTAGGTAAGTAAACTAACTTGGGAACTGCAGTGGGGATATTAGGTGCCACTTGAGAATTGTTGAGCCTGAATGTGGCAGGGGTTTACAGCTCAAATGCCACACGGGCAAGACAAGGAAACAAGTGAAGTAGGCTCAGTGGTAATGAAACTCAAGAATATATATCCAATCTAAATGAGATGACCACTGGATTGCTACCACCCAAACTCTCAATCCCATGTATGTCGCCACATCCTTTTTCAAGAGGAGCCAGAAATCTTGATTTTTATGTGACATATCTTAATTCTTGAAACTATGTGTGGAAGAAAACAGAGGTTGCTTTTACCTCAGGTAGTACATTCGTTAGGAGAGTGATAGGGAAGACTGACTTGAGTTAGTTGAGATGGAGTGACTATAATAATGGCTACGAAAAATTAAGCCAGATAAAGAAGAATATAGAAGCTAAAGGGAATTATTAGTTACAGTTAAGGAGGAGGAGTCAATGTACTAAAAGGAATTGATGAAGACTGGCTCCTGATTTCTCAAGTTCTTGAGAAAGTGAGCTCAAGGCTAAAGACTACAGTCACAGGATATATAAAAATCAAAATTCTGGAGCCTATGCAGTTTTTAGAAATTACAAATCCAAATGCATCAGGAGAGTAAGTCAAATAAACGTGAAACATCAGTGGAGTGGTATTATTTAAATTCAAACAGATTAAGATTTTTGTTGCTTAGCTGACTTTTAGAAAATACGTCATAAAAATAATCCAATGAGAAAAAGCATCAGACAAATTCCAGTATTGGGGCATGCTGTGAAATACCTGACCAGTACTCCTCAAACTCAAGCTTAGCAAAAACAAGGCAAGTCTGAGGAAGCGCCACAGCACAAGAAGACACAATAATTACATATAATGTGGCATTCTAGATGGAATCCTAACAGAAAAAGAATATTAGGACGTCTGAATAAATGAAGGAAATCTGAATAAACAATGGATTTTAGTTATCAATAATGTAAAAAATTGGTCCACTAACAGTAACAAATGTCCCATACTAACATAAAATGTTAATAGGGGAAACTGGATACCAGATATACAGAAATTCTGTTACTATTTTCTCAAAAATTTTAAAAAATATATCTAACACTACTCTAAACACACGCTTCTAAAAATACAAATCGGAATGCCTGGGTGGCTCGGGTCATAATCCTAGCGCCCTGGGATCCAATCCCACATCTGGCTCCTTGCTCAGCAGGTAGCCTGCTTCTCCTGCCTGCCGCTCCCTCGTTTGTGCTGTTTCTGACAAATAAATAGATAAAATCTTTAAAAGAAATACATATCAAAAAAGTGAATAAAACAAGGGCTACCTATATTTCCCAATACTCAGCTTACTAACGGTCAAGATAGTGAAAACCTCTCTTACAGTTCCTTCTCTAGTGGACGTGAAATAGATTCCTAAATTCGATTTTTATCCTCTTATTTCTTGACTGCTTCCACTACGTATGCACACACACCTAAACAACATATGGTACTGTTTCACAAGTATTAAAATTCTATGTATAGGGGCTCAGTGGGTTAAAGCCTCTGCCTTCGGCTCAGGTCATGATCCCAGCGTCCTGGGATCGAGCCCCGCATCGGGCTCTCTGCTCTGCAGAGAGCCTGCTTCCTGCCTCCCTGCCTGCTTGTGATCTCTCTCTCTGTCAAATAAATAAAATCTTAAAAAAAAATTTTAAAAACCCACAGCATTAAAAAAAATAAAAATAAAATTCTATGTATATAGATTGTCATACTATGTACGTTCTACGCCTTCCTCTTTTTGTCTCAAATTTCTGGGTCTAGTATTGATTTACTGACATATCCCTTCATATGAACATCTCATTACAGTATTCTCTTGGGCGGATAGTGCTAATTTTCTGCTTTTACTGACAGTGGTGTTACGTACATCCTCATTTCCCTGTCAAAGTTTCTACCAGATATACACTTAGAAGCAAAATACTAGGGTACAGGATTTAAAAATCTGCAGTTTTACTTTGTTTGCCAAACTACTTTCAAAGCGATAGAACATTTACGCACACACTAGCAAGAGCGTGGTATATCTTGGCTCACCGGGAAAAAAAGCTTTTGAAAGACACAGAAACTGGATAATATGCTTGCCTAATTACAATTTCTCTTTTGTGCCCACGTAATCATTTCTGCAAACAAACAGAGCAGTTAGAAGGCCCGCAAAATGATTAGACGCCGTCACACCAACCTCTCCCCGGTGCCCAGAGACACCGACACAAGCGCGCTTCCGGCGAAGGCTCGACGCAAAGGCGAACGTCAGCACGCTTGGGACGTGGACGTCGTGATGGACGCCCTTCAAGGCCCCTTTCCGGGCTGTCCGGAAAGACCCAAGTGTCAGGCTTGAGTTGGCTTATAGCCTTTTTTTCACAAGAAAGAAAAATATTCTGCCAGCCTCCCCTTGTTCCCTGAGAAGATCCCCTTTCCCAGAAGAGTTGCTTTTACCCTGGCATTTCTTTCAGGCAGTGCTCCGGGCAGCCCGGAGGCCCTTGTAAGGCGCGAGCTGCGGCCCCCCCTCCTTCCTTTCGGCCGGAACCGCCATCTTCCAGGTAGGACCAGCGCGTGGCTCCTGGTGCCGCGTGTCCCACAGACTCGAATACTGATCCTGAGGCCGCTGCGGTCGTGCATTCAGGTCCTAGAAAGACGGTCTAGTCTGTCCGGGGCCCACTGACCTGGGTGGTGGAGCTATGTTCGTCCAGAACAGGAGTGGCCTGCGCCGGGCGTCGGCCGGGGGCTGAGGACCGGACGCCAAGGCCGTGGCCCTAAGAAGGGAGAGACCCGAGAAAAGCGAAGCCGAGTCACTGGGGTGAGGCAATGCGGGTCAGTCTGAGAAAGAATTTGTTTTTCCTGTGTCCCCATGGCTTCAGCCTCAGTGTTCTAGGTCTTCGGACAGGCTTTGTGCAGCCGCATGGCCCAGTGCTTTTCGAACTCTTCAGTATGGTGTTTTTGCTAGTCTTGTAAAGTCTAAACTTGTGATGCTGTTGGAAAGGGGCTTATGGGGTGATAGGAATGATTTTACGGGTGTAAAGACATGGACTTTAACCTCCGAGGAGGCCTGGGGTTTGAAACCCTGGGCTCGTGGTCCCAGAACAGAGAGGATGCCTTTCATGATAAGAGCTGTAGACCACTTGGCTTCAGTGTGTGAAATTAATCCCGTTTAAAGTGGGGGTCCCAGATCGCATTTGGACAAACGGAAAGTGCTTTCAGGCGCTTCCATGTTGCCACGAATACGGTTTTGTTAACGCTGGGGTGGCATGTGAATAGTTAGGATTTCATTTGGAATTTTAGGAGAAAGTCCTTGAATTGCCCCTTAATCATCCTTTTCTTTCCTTTTTTTTTTTCCTCACCCCTCCCCCCCCTTCTGTAAGTGGTACCTACCAGAGTTGAGCAGACTGCCGGTTGCATTTTACAGTGGGTCCTGTTACAGAATCTACAGCATTGCTGTGTCTGCGTTAATTATTACTAGTGATTTGAGCCAGCAGAGTATCTCTCCTTGTTTATGAACTTGACACTTTGGTACGAGTTGACACAAATGTAGAGAATTTGAGGATCAAAGTAGAATATCTGGCACTTGATAGATGCTTAGTTATCTGTTTAAAAAAGTAATGGAAGCGTTTGTTGCATCAGTGATTTGGCTTTGGTGAGTTAGGTGAAACATTGTGTTTCCATACCTCTCAAGCTAATGACTAAGGTACTTCGGAGTCTCTCTTCTTTAGGAAATGTTAAGGTACTTTAGAGTCTCTCTTCTTTAAAAAATGTTGATAAAAGGGTACCTTGGTGACTCAGGGCTTCTCCTCCCTCTGCTGTTCCCCCTTCTTGTGTGCTCTCTCATTCTCCCTCAAATCTTTAAAAAAAGAACTGTTAATAATAAGAAACTGAATTATGTTACAATCCAGTCCAGTTAAGCCTGATTTACATACCACAAACCTTGTGGTAGAAGTAATTTTCATGGTAGTTCTGCCCTTGAATGACCTAGAGCAATAAAACCTGTTGTTTCAAACTTTTGAGAAATAGTGAAAGATTCCATGTGAAATGCCTGTATGTGAATTCTTAGATAATGATAATGAACTTACTGTGGTTAAGCAAATAGGCTAGAACTTCATGAATGCTTTGTAGATTTTACCACAGTTGATTGTAAGAGTATTAACTCCCATTTTGCAGATTAGGATCGGTGTTTAAATATAAATTTCCCAGGGGAACAAGTGGCAGAATCTCAGAATTAGGTCAGAAGTTATAAAACCCGTGTTTTTCCCCTTCAACTCTGCATATGTTTATTAGTGAGTGATGGGGTAAGTAGTCAGAAATAAATAGGAAGTGATTTGGATTCGTGACAGTTAACAGATGGTTGTGTAAGATACACTGTCACCAAAAAAGAAAAAAAATCAGTAAGAGAAGGGGTTTAATCTACCATATAAAAATGCAGGGTTGAGGGGTGCCTGGGTGGCTCAGTGGGTTAAAGCCTCTGCCTTTGGCTCAGGTCGTGATCCCAGGGTCCTGGGATGGAGCCCCGCACCAGGCTCTCTGTTCATTGGGGAGCCTGCTTCCCCCTCTCTCTCTGCCCGCCTCTCTGCCTACTGTCAAATAAATAATAAATATAATCTTTAAAAAAAAGACAAATGTCAGTTTTGCATTTGCATTTGACTGTTTTATACTTTGTTTTCAGTAATTTGCCAAAATGACCAACACAAAGGGAAAGAGGAGAGGTACCCGGTACATGTTCTCTAGGCCTTTTAGAAAACATGGTAAGTAAATTTACCCTCCTGTGAGAGCAAACATGGCATACATTGGTACAATGCATTCTTAACTAGATGGCAGTAATTAACCAGCACCTAACATGTTTTTGTAATAAATAAAAAGCATAAATTTCATATAGTAGTTTCTTAAAACAAGATTTAAAAATAAAACTGTCAAAGATAAAATATGTTGAAAGCTAGTAAGCTTACTTTTTTTTTATAAGGTAGACTTCAATCTATACTGACGATACTGATTTTTTTCGGTGCAGGAGTTGTTCCTTTGGCCACATACATGCGAATCTACAAGAAAGGTGATATTGTGGACATCAAGGTAAATTCTAAAATTAGGTGAATAACCTACAGAATAATATTAGAAGGTAGAAAAGTTTAATCTACTATTGGAATTCAAATGTATGTTGCATCTGTTGGCTTTTTATTCTCCTGAATAGGGAAAAATCTTTGGTCTGAATAAGACCTCTTAAGTGTAGAATGGCTCATTTAATTCAGAAACCAGTCTCTGAAGTGCTATTCCAGAATCTAAGAATTTTCTCCTAACTTGTTTGATATTGGGTTGTGAAAAAGGAGTTTGTTGATAAAAGAAAGGGATAATACTTTGGTGCAAAATGTAATTGTTGATGGAGACAGAGATGGAGATTGTTATTTTTTAAAATAAACAGTAAAAGTTCTTTTGTGACCGGTATTTAAATGTATCCTGGTACTCTGGAGCTTAATGATGATTGTCTTTTTGATTGCTTGAAGCAGTGTGAAAAACACATTTCACCGGCTCTGAAAGCTCTTGAGTTGCCATTTGGAAGAAAAAATTTTTAGAGTATCTTAGTTACTTTAATGAGAGTCAGGATGTAAAAGGAAGGGGAAATGCTGGCATAACTTTCATCTCCTTTCTTAACAGGGAATGGGCACTGTTCAAAAGGGAATGCCCCACAAATGTTACCATGGCAAAACTGGAAGAGTCTACAATGTTACTCAGCATGCTGTTGGTATTGTTGTAAACAAACAAGTTAAGTAAGTAATATCAGAGTTCTTTTTAGCAGATTAGTATTCCCTCATACCCCCTTTTCACTTTGCCAATTGGACTTATGTCTTTATTGGTCATTCAAGTGGGGCAAAGGAAACATCCTTTTAAAACTCAAGCAAACTGGGTGTTTGCCTTGTATCCTGTCAGAGGAAACACATTGATCTAGACTTAATGGAAAGTTTTGTTAGGGTTTAGTGTTAAGCAGTTCTAGTTTTCAAAATATAAAAAGAAGTGTAAGTAGTAAATTCAGTTACTGATTTGGTTTTGGCTTATGGTATTTCAGGGTCTGTCACCTCATCAAAAGGAGGCTTAAGGGGTGCCTGGGTGGCTCAGTGGGTTAAAGCCTCTGCCTTCGGCTCAGGTCATGATCCCAGAGTCCTGGGATCATGAGCCTTGCATCGGCCTCTCTGCTCAGAAGGGAGCCTGCCCCTGCCCCGGCCTACTTGTGATCTGTCAAATACATAAATAAAATCTTTTTTAAAAAAGAACTCTTGGGCGCCTGGGTGGCTCAGTGGTTAAGCCGCTGCCTTTGGCTCAGGTCATGATCTCAGGGTCCTGGGATCAAGTCCCGCATCGGGCTCTATGCTCGGCAGGGAGCCTGCTTCCTCCTCTCTCTCTCTGCCTGCCTCTCTGCCTACTTGTGATTTCTCTCTGTCAAATAAATAAATAAAATCTTTAAAAAAAAAAAAGGAGGCTTGAAAGTGGAGGTGTTTGGTGATGTGTGGGTGGCACAGTCCATTAAGTATCTAACTCTTGGTTTTGGCTTGGCTTGTGGGATGGAGCCCCGAGTCAGTCTCCACAATCAGCATGGAGTCTGCTGCCCCCAATAAACCTTTTATTTTTAGAGAGAACGGGAGCAGCATGGGGAGGGGCAGAGGGAGAGAAGAGAAAGAATCTCTAGCAGACACCCTGCTGAGTGTAGATCCTGAAAATGGCTCAGTCCCATGACGCTGGGATGGTAACCTGAGAGTGGGATGCTCAACAGCTGAGCCACCCAGGCACCCCAGCGAATAAATGTTTAAAAAGGGAAAAAAAAGGGGGCACCTGGGTGGCTCAGTGGGTTAAAGCCTTTGCCTTCGGCTCAGGTCATGATCCCAGGGTCCTGGGATCGAGCCCCACATCAGGCTCTCTGCTCAGCCGGGAGCCTGCTTCCCTCTCTCTTTCTGCCTGCCTCTCTGTCTGCTTGTGATCTCCATCTGTCAAATAAAAAAATAATAATAATTAAAAAAAAAAAAAAGGAAAAAAAGTGGAGGTGTTTGCTTCAAGGTTTCTTCTAGCACGATTAATGATTATAAATTAGCCATCACCTTGCTGTGTAATCCTATTTGTAGGTAAAAGGTTTATGGTTTATTTAATAAATGAAATTGCTAAATAAAATCGGAATTTGTTAAATTTTTGCTGAAGCATTTATAGTAATGTTGATTCTCCCCAGGGGCAAGATTCTTGCCAAGAGAATTAATGTCCGCATTGAGCATATTAAACATTCAAAGAGCCGAGATAGCTTCCTGAAGCGTGTAAAGGAAAATGATCAGAAAAAGAAGGAAGCCAAAGAGAAAGGTACTTGGGTTCAGCTGAAGCGTCAGGTAAGTGCTTGACAAGATGGTTTTTGCTATTAATCTTCGGAAATTTAAAACTTGCTCAGTAGTTTTCATATGAAAGCGAATGAATTGAGTATTTTATTTCTTTGTTTCTGAGAACAGTTCAAAACTGAACATGTCCCTGATGTAATTGTTCCCTTGTTTTTTTTCTTTTTGTTTTTTTTTTTATTTTCAATAGCCTGCTCCACCCAGAGAAGCACATTTCGTGAGAACCAATGGAAAAGAGCCCGAACTGCTGGAACCCATTCCCTATGAATTCATGGCATGATAAATAAAAAGAAAATAAAAGACCTCAAGACTGTAAAATTGTTTCTCTTAATTGAGTAGAAGTGTAGTATCTTTTCCCGAAAAAATATTTAAAGCAAACTTTGTGTCCTAATTCTTTGGGTGATGTCTTTATTTAAACTTAGTGGCTTTTTTCTTGCTGAAAGATCGGAGATGGTTTATCATAGAAAAGAATATACTCCGTTGGTTAGAAAACTGCCAGATATTACTTTAAAAATATTTGTGGTTGGAAAATAGTCTCTCCAAATCCCAAAGAGAAAAGAATTTTTAAAATATGTTATCTGTTGCATTGCATTTAAGCTTAGGGAAAGTTGAGTCTTAGAATTGTATCCTGCCTTAAATAGCCTTAAATAGCTGTGTTGTGAGGTTAAAAAACTTGCCTTTGAAGAGTACTATTTAAAAATAGATGATTTAAAGCACTTTGTTTGGTTCCTACTAAATTGTTTTCCCTATCATTTCCTGTTACGGTTTTTTGGCTCTTGGGGAAAATTTTGGTTCTTGGAATTGCTTGCTTTCCCCAGTTCCTTTGTACTTGTATCTTTCCCTGAAATACCTGTACTTTAAAAAGTTGGTGAATTCCTGATAGTCCTTTGTTCACTTTGAGTGTCATAGGTGAACCTTCCCTGATAAAAGTAATTTATGGAGAGGAATGAATGGAAGTGCTTGGAATCAGAGAAGAGAAATTATGGTTTGGAATGGTAGAATAAATCCCTTATGCCTGTTCCCACTACAGGTGTGTTCACAATTTTTAAAAACTTGATCTTCACATTAGATCTGGGGTTAAAAAACTCTTAGTATGTCCTCCTGGGTCCTGGCACATGATAAGTATTTCTTTTATTTATTTTTTTTAAAGATTTTATTTATCTGACAGAGATCACAAGTAGGCAGGGAGGCAGGCAGAGAGGGGCAAAGAAGCTCCCCACCAAGCAGAGAGCCCAACACAGGACTTGATCCCAGGACCCCAAGATCATGATGCAAGCTGAAGGCAGAGGCTTAACCCACTGAGCCATCCAGGCACCCCATAAGTATTTCATAATTTTTTTAAAAAAAATTTATTTGACAGAGATCACAAGTAGACAGGAGGAAGCCGGCTCCCTGCTGAACATAGAGCATAGATCCCAAGACCCTGAGATCATGACCTGAGCCGAAGGCAGAGGCTTAACCCTCTGAGCCACCCAGGTGCCCCTTCATAAATGTGTTTTGAATTGGGGGAAGCACTGCCTATTTTCTTTTTTAACTTCTTTTTGTTTTAGATTTTTTTTTTTTTAAGATTTTATTTACTTATTTGACAGAGATCACAAGTAGGCAGAGAGTGAGAGGAGGAAGCAGGCTCCCTGCCAAGCACAGAGCCCCATGCGGGACTCGATCCCAGGACCCTGAGATCATGACCCGAGCCGAAGGCAGCGGCTTAACCCACTGAGCCACCCAGGCGCCCCTTGTTTTAGATTTTTAAAATTTATTTGAGAGGTAGCACAAGCTGGGAGGAGAAGGAGAAGCTGGCTCACTGCCAGCAGGGAACCTGATGGCCTCAGTCTCAAGACCCTGGGATCATGACCTGAGCCAAAGGCAAATGCTTAACCAGTTGAGCCACCCAGGTGTGGCAGACATTTTCTAATTTCTGTATGTATGTTTAATCTTGTTTTCCTATGGACTTCACCAAACTAGAGTGATTTGGATTTTAAAGGTCTCATAACAGTTTTGTTCATGTGTAATTGAGATATTAAGTCTCCTACATGATGTGGAAAGATCAGGAAACCTCAAGCTTTGTTCAGTTTTCAGCAGTTTGTATTCCTGTTGCCCCATGTAAAATGAGGGTATTATCTATATGTGTATAGGGATTGTACCAAATGATTCCCAGAGGTCCTTTATGCACATAGGACCTATGACTCCATTCCTATGACACCAGATGACAATTGTGACAAAAGACATGGCAGAGGATCGGGTCCCTCAATTCAGGAGGGCTGGTGAAGGTGAATATTGAGAAAAAAGGGCTGTAAATATAACTAGTTTAGGGGAGTTCTTAGGGCAGGTCACCATAAAGGGAACTCTTCCAACTGATATATGATGTGGCAATTTTCTTTCTTTCTTTTTTTTTTTTTTTTAAAGATTTTATTTATTTATTTGACAGAGAGAGATCACAAGCAGGCAGAGAGGCAGGCAGAGACAGAGGAGGAAGCAGCCTCCCCGCTGAGCAGAGAGCCCGATGCGGGGCTCGATCCCAGGACCCCGGGATCACGACCTGAGCCGAAGGCAGCGGCTTAACCCACTGAGCCACCCAGGCGCCCCTGATGTGGCAATTTTCTAATGCACTGTGAATGGCGATGGTACCGTGAATGTACATAAAGTTTATTTTTAGTATTGGAGTGCAGTCCGACTTGGTTTTGGCTTAGGTCTCAGCGTCATGAGACACTGTAGGCTCCAGTGGTTGTCAACATTTTTTGGGAGCTTGTTAAAAATGTGGGCCTACTAAACAAATTCTGGAGATGAGCCCCACACTTCAGAACCTCTCTGGTGACTGATGCTTGCTCAAGTTTGAGAACCACTGATCTATGTATTTAGTCATCTCTAATATACTTGAGATTCAAATTTCAGAACTTAAGTTCCCTGAACCTCTATTTCCAGTTCTCTCTTGGGCAGCTCCATCTGGATATCCTGGAAATACACAGATTAGTTTGAAGAGGTTTTATTATTGGAGAAACAAATTGCATCAAACTCCCTAGCTTTGAGTAATGTGTGTGTGGTGATAAATTATGTGCCTGCCTTGAAGTGCAGGTCCTTTTAAATAATGAGAAATTGTTACAGATTGTAGAATTATAAAAGAATCTTACTGTACAATTCCCTTTTCTACACTTGGGGAGGATGAAGAAAAATGTTCTAAATGTTAAACTTTCTGCCCTATTCTTAAATTAGAGCCATGATGGTAAATGAAGGTGCATGGCTCCTTGAACTTTCGATTTTATCTTTTCTGATCTAGCCAAGTACATTTTGAGAACTTCTGTTTTTGTTCAGTTGAGCCTGATCCCAAGGGCTGAATAAAATTACACTCAATGTTGTGGCAGAAAAAATCCCCAGTTTCATATCTACTGTATTCTCCCTAGAGTCAACCTTTTCTCTCTACTATGATAGAGGGAAAAAGTAGAAAAAAACAATTTTGCTAAAACTTAGAAATAAAAGTTGATAACGAAGTAGGTTTATCTTTTTGAGAACAAGAGAAAACAATTAAATTTGGAATACATGTGTTTATCCCATCCCCACTTAAAGGAAAACAATTGGTATTGTTCATACAAAAGCTTTCCCAGAATCTGTGAGACAAGTTACTCGGTTATGAGTAATAGCAATGAGGCAGCATCTGCAGAGGAGTGAATAAGCCCAGGGTTTCTGTATTGTGGTTCTTTTCAAACTGCAAATGTGTGTGGTGAGGATTAACTGACAGGCTAGCTCATAAAGACCCAAGTGGAAAAAGCATAGAGAAAATGCTTTGACACCTACTTCCTTGCAAGATTGGGATTTATGGAAATCATTTGTTTGGGAAAAGAATGCATTGAGGTACTCTGTTCTAAATGAAGTGATGGCCTAGCTCAAATTGAGGATGTGATTGAACTTCTTGCTCCTGAGTGAGGAGGTTCAAAATAATTGCTTATGGAAAATGAATAAGTAAACAGTTCTAAGATCTTGAGAGTGAGATGATACTCTGTTCGTTAAATGCTCGTAACACTGACCCTATTACAGTCAGGGTTACCCTCCTTAAGAGTTTAGTGGCTTTACATAATTTCTAGATAAATCCCTGGGCATATAATGCATTGCCATCCACAGTCTGGTCCCCAACTTTTTGGACCATCCACCCCATCCTTCTAATGTTTGATACTACTCAGAGCTCCCCAGACTTGTATCATACTTCTACTTTCAGGATTTTGCTCATGCTGTTCCTTCAACTTGACATGCCATCTCCCACCTTCTGTTTCCACCTACCAAATATTACTCATGCTCAGAGACCAGGCCATTTCTTCCTATAGCTTTCCCTGATTACCACCACCTCCCTCCCCCATTCAGATTTAATTCTCCCTATGGCAGTCTATAGGAAGTTGGCACCCCGACCTGCTTTGTCATTCCTTTGACATGACCAGAGTGTTTTCATCCTGCTTTTTGCATCGATGGAAAATGCCAAGATGAGAAATCAGAGGGGTTGGAGTGTCTCCTACTGAATGGCTCAATGACTTTGGGTAAGTAACTAACCTTGTCTGAACCTCAATTTAGGAGATTGTTAACCCACTTTACAGGTTTAGATTAAAAAAGAAATGGAATTTTTTGACAAATTTATGAAGAATAATTAATTTCGGGGCACCTGGGTGGCTCAGGGGGTTGAGCCTCTGCCTTCAGCTCGGGTTGTGATCTCAGGGTCCTGGGATTGAGCCCTGTATTGGGCTCTCTTCTCAGCGGGGAGCCTGCTTCCCCCCACCCCCCCGCCTGCTTCTCTGTGTACTTGTGATCTCTCTGTCAAATAAAATCTTAAAAAAAAAAAGAATAATTAATTTCACTATGGAGATGTCTGTGAAGGCAGGCAGGAATGTCTTTTTTTTTTTTTTTTTAAGATTTTATTTATTTATTTGACAGAGAGAGATCACAAGTAGGCAGAGAGGCGGGCAGAGAG